>NC_067285.1:1730000-1840000 GCF_020740795.1 Apus apus
CATCTAGTCCAGCTCCCCTGCAGTAACCTGGGACATCTTCAAATAGATCAGGTTGTTTAGAGCCCCATCCAACCTCAGCTGGAATGTTTACAGGGATGGGGCATCTACCACCTCTCTGGGCAACCTGGGCCAGTGTCTCACCACCTTCATTGTAAAAAATGTCTTCCTTATACCTAGTCTAAATCTACCCTCTTTTAAATAATTTGATTTGGTTTAGTATTATCCTGTGCTAGCATCCACCCAGGAGAGGTTGCTCATGGTGTCCCTCACTAAGGATGGGCTTCCTGGACTGGAACACTTTGCAAGCTGGTGCTTTCAGCAGGTGTTTTGTTTGCCACATTATCCTGCAAGTGAGGGCTACATCTCAGAGCTGCGTTGGGCTGAGTGCTTAATATTCACTTCCTTCCATTCCTCTTCATCCCATTTACATGCTGCAATTAAAGGAAGTATTCTTGTTTGCATAGTGCTTTAAAAATGTTTCTGTCAGCAACAGTGCTGGGGTTTGAAGAGCACTGTCTCTCTAAGAGCAGAGCTAACTAATTGCATAAGGGTCACACCATCTGTTGCTTAAGAAGTAAATCTTCAGATGATGAGAAGTTAGGATTTATGGAAAACCTCCTGACAAGGATAGCTCTTGCTTGGGTGCTTGTTGTTTTCAGATATTTTCAGTTGTTTTCTATGAGTTTCCTCGGCTTTGATTGTTTGGTTTGGTTTTATTCATATTTTTTTTTTTCAAAGGGGAAAAGAGACAAACAGGAATCTTAAATCTTGAGAGAAACTTTGCAGAAGGAAGGGTGCTGATCTTGCTCTTGTAGGCACTGCTCAGAAAGTGGGCCTCGTCCCTTCTGCAGTTTGCTTGTGAACCCCTTCCTAATATTTCCCCTCCCTGTCTGTTTTGGTGTGGATCCCCCAAAAAAAGCTGCAGCTGTGAGGTTGGGGTGTCCTCCTGGATACACTCCATGCCTTGGGAGGTGCTGCCAATTCTGGGAGAGGGTGCAGGACTTCAAAAAGGTCATCTAAGTCACCCAAAAAGCTCAAGAGTCTTGTAGGGCACCCATAGTCAAGTGCTCCTTTGCAAGCTTGAGAGACATGAACCGTTTTCTCTGATTACGTTTCCTGTCCTCTCCCAAGGGAGAATTCTGGCATAACTCACTAATTTGGAGAACTTCCCTGCAAGAATAACATGTGAGATTGTTACATGTTGCTGTGACTTCATAATATCTGGAGAAGGGATTTTTGTTTGCTGGAAAAATAACAGTATATCCTGAAAATGCAGGTAGCAGCTGTCCAACTAAGTCTTGGCTAAGGATTCATGGTGCTGTGGGAAGCCAGCCTGTTTCCTAAATCCAGTAGCTGTGGTTGGTTGCCTAGATTTTACTCTAAGCAGCACCAATGTGCCTTGGAATAAAACCCATGTTCTCTGTAAAAAGAATTGATAGCTTTAAAGCAGAAAGGAATTATCTGAAACATTTCTGAAGAAAGCTGAATTTTAGTGCAATTTTTCAGTAGGTCAAGGTAAGGAAATCAGTTCTGTCTTTTAGTCGAGTAAACAAATGGACTCTTGATGGCATTTTGGATTCTTGTTGGCACTTCTGTCCATTGGTTCAAAAAATTTGTAGGTCCTTGCTCTAATTAAACAATTGTCATGTATATAGGATGTGTCCTGCTGGAGTCAATGTGATAGAATCATAAAATGGTTAGGATTGAAAAGGAACCTTAAAGATCATCCAGTTCCAGCCCCCCTGCATGGGCAGGGACACCTCCCACCAGCCCAGGCTGCTCCAAGCCCCATCCAACCTGCCCTTCAACACTGCCAGGGATGGGGCAGCCACAGCTTCCCTGGGCAACCTGTTCCTCACCACCCTCAGAGCAAAGAATTTCTTCCTAGTGTCTAACCTAAATGTCCACTCCTCCAGTTTTATTCCATAACCCCTTGTCTTCTTGCTGCACACATGGTCACACTGGTCTTCTGATCCCTACCTTAAGGTTTCTGTTAGAAATGAGCTTGACCTGTCCCATGGATTTGAACAAACCAGGATGATGAGAGATTTAATCTGTGCTGATTTCAATAGTAGGGAGCTGAGAGCAAGGCCCAGAGGATTCTGGTTCAGATGTTGACACGCAGCCTGCTGAGAAAGGTTTTTAAGTTTTCAGTGTCAGAAGAGAAAAATTAGCAAGGATTCTTAGTATGCTGCCACACAAGCGGGGCGATATAAATGTGCGCCCTTTTCAAAAATACACCGACAGCTTTTCCCCGAGAATCACTCACTTGAAAACCAGCGACGACGAAGGAATATTTAAAGTGGAATTTTTAGCTGGTGTATATGATTTTGCTATATTCATTTTCAGGAAAAGGCAAGCGGGAAGTAACACGATGCATAAAAGAACAGTGTGCCAGAAGTGGGTGTCTACAGGAATTTAAACCTCACAACTCCCAGGTTTTCAGTGAACCGTGCAAGATTTTTAATCAGAGGAAGGAATGAATTAATACATTGGCTTTACACAAACCTTCATTTGTGTTGTTGGTAGCAATAGGTAGAAACCTCAGAGCTGAAGCAAACCTTGTTTAAACAAAGAATCTGTCAATTCTTTTTGATGTTTTGACCGAAGATGCAAATTTCATTGCAGGCAGCCAATATGCACAGAGACTTGAAGCCTGCATAAGATTCCTGCAAGTATCTCTCTCCCATAGCTATAGCTTATTGTGCAAGGAGAATGGCAAGAGTGGTGGGCTGTAAAATATATTAGTTTTTATATTTGTGTTCAGGAAACCATGGCTCTTCTGCATCAGGGGAAATGGCAGCACAAGTACAGGCATTCTTAAAAGAATTTGCTGGTTTTGTGCTCACTCGGTGCATGCTTTTTGGATCAGATATCTGTGAAAATTGTGTAGAAGATGATTCTTAGACACTAACTCAGGCAATCCCCCTGCCTTGCTGCCTGGCTGGCTCTGGCTCCTTTCCTCCCTGCTCCCCTTCCTGCCAGTGCTTGGGATCAGCAGGCTGAAGGGAAGGGCACCAGCAGGAGCACAGGGTGGAAATTCAAATGGCAGCATCCCAGGAGATTCAGTTCTGTTTTATTTGTTACTAAAAGTTGTCATCAACTGAAACAAAGCAGAGCAAGTGTTTGCTAAAAGGGACGATCAACGCAGTTTTTAAAAAAACTCAGCCTTCATTTGGAGCACTCTCTCTCATGGCTGTTTTAACAGCCTTTGGTGCCATGTTTCATATCAATCCCACGAAGGTTTTCTCTAAAACAAGCATTCTATACCATGCAAAGTTTAGACTTCTACAAACTTTGGTTAAGGATCTTGCACACTGCTGAGCCTTGGGGGGGGAGGAGCTGGCTGGTCTGCACCTCCTCCATGTGTTACTTGTGCAAGGCAAAAGAACAACAGATCAACCATGAGTTTCCCCAACTCTGCCCTGGTAACTGTTCTCAGCCTTAGGAACAAGGAGAGATTTTCATTTCCAAGACCTTTCATGATTGATGCCAAACTTGCCCCCAGTTACAAAAGTGCTGTGGGATCTTCACCACAGAGCTGTTTTCTAACTGTTTTCTGAAATTTGACTCATTCATGCTTTTTGTTTAGAAGTATGTGGGGAAGAAAAGAACAGTTTCCCACAATGCTATAGAAGGCAATTTCAAGATTTCAATAATATCTGTTTTGAGTGAGCTGGATATCCTCTCTGGAAAAGTTAACATAAGCCAGGCTACTGTGAATCTAGGCCACTGATGCCTTTCCACATGTTAACCCATACTAAAGATGCCTGGAGAAGGTCTGACAAAATGTTTTGCTCACCAAAAACCAAAGAAGCAGAAGCAAACCCAACCTGCTTTGCAGCCTGCTGCTCCCTCTAAAGAACCAGAATAAAAACATGGTGTTAAGAGTTAAAGTTTTTGTGACACAAGTGCACTGGAAAGCTCCTTACACAGTCCTGAGCTGAAAACATGCATCACTTCATTCTTTAGTACAGAAAATACTATTTCAAATTGTACTTTGGACATGTTGTCCACTTTTTTGGCTCAACAAACAAGCCAGAAATTGTTTTTAGATTTCCTCCTTGGCATTCACAAAGTTTTGCCTAAAACCCTTGGAGACTTGCTGAAAGAGATTTATTTATGTGCGTTGCAAGGAGCTTGCCAAATAACTTCAGCTTCATGTTTTTTAATATATTTCTAAATTTAAAAATTAATAAAATGAATAATCTTTTGGTTTAGTCATTATTAATTATGAATATTTCCATCTATTTTGCCTTAAATATCAAAGATAAACAAAAGCTCAAATGCTGCTAGGAAGTTCAAAATGCTGGCAAATTCCCTCCCCCTGTTATGTGCATAGGGTTCATAAGCTGTTTTCTGTTATTTTTGTGGTGACACTTTCTCCACTTTATCAAAATTTGGAGGTCAGCTTGGAGATCTCCTTTGGAGAGAGTTGTTGGCTAACTTGCTTTTATTAACTTCCAAAGTGTTGGAACTGTTAGAAGGTTAAAAAAAGAGTTCTGTGTTAACAAAGAGACTTTATGAACTGTGAGGTTTTTCCCTTCAAATTGGGAGGAAAAATTCCCAGTCTTAAGTAGGAGTGAGACCAGGTTTTCCCTCCTTTCCCATGAATGTAGAAGAGCTGTGGACACAGACATTGAAATTAGGGTTTAGTCTATTTGTGTCATAAGTAGTAGAAAATAAATACTCTGGTTATTTTGTGGTTTTGAAGTACAGTGGTTCTGCTTCAGAAGTGCACTCCTTTTGAGTTTTATATTTGGTTTTATCAAATATTTGATTTAATGAAGAGGTAAAACATTCTGTCCATGTTAGCTAGATGTAAGTGACTGTGTTTTCCTAGCTGAGCCTGTTTTGCCATCTGTAGGGGGTGACGATATATTTATGTCTAATGTGCAAATGAGAGACTGATAATGGCATGGCAATGTTAGATAGGAGTTTCTGATGGGGATTTTAATATAACCACTACATCAAAAAGCAAAATTGGTGCACTAGAAAATGTTCATAGATAAACTATATTGTACTATGTAGATACCACACCAGAGTTGAGCAAACTGTTTACCTGTAGCATTGTTTGCTAGTATGTGCACAGGGGGTTACATGAGCCAGTTACGGCAGAACTTGCTCCCAGTGTGCTCACTAGGACCAAGTAGTAGCCCAAGTATTGAACTAAGCCTCTAGTAAATTTGTGTTAATTGTTTTGGAATAAAAAAGATAATTGGAGGAAATGGTGGCAGAAGTTATTTCTCCAGCATTTTTGTTGCTTTTGTAATTTGTTGAGGTTTTTTTTTTTCAGGCACAAAAATGTGTACTCACTGGGGGGACCCAAGAGGAGGGCTTGTGCTCAAATCTTTTCCTTTCCTGCACCCTGAGCCTTCAGAGCTCTGATTTGCCATTCTCTAGCTCCAGGTTGAGTACAAATGCTGCACCTGGGAGAGTGCGGGAGCTGGAGGGAGGAGGGGGAGGTTGTTCATTTAAAATCATTCTTGGAGGCTGCCCCAGGATGCTGCCTGCAGAAGGAGCTCCCTCCTTCTGTGGGCAGGAGGCAGCTCATGGAAAGCAGCAGCTGGACTTAGTTACTGGGTTGAGTAGAGTCAGAACTGAAGGTAACAGAGAAATAAGTAGCAATAGAAATGAGCCAGGCTAAAATATACCTTAGATACTGCCAGTTATCCCTCTTCAGATCACTGTTGGTTTATTTCCCTCTGAACTACATTTTGTGGTGGAAGGATATTGAAAGAACTATCTTTTTTTTTTCCTTCTCTTCCAGCCTCCCCTCTTTTACTATGTAATATAAAAACAAAGAAGTATATTGTATTAATATGAATATGTGCCAGGGAGAGCTTTATAGGGTCATTAATACATTTCTTGGGAGGTCAAAAGACATGAAACCGAAGGGCTTGTGCCTCACAATAAAAGTGAGGCATGCATTGTTGGCCTAGGAAAACATGCCCTGGAGTATAATATTTGTGTATTTAAAAAATTATACTGGCAGAAAATACAAGGGCAGCTGCAGTGCTTTGGACTATGAGTAACAGAAGTGACACAGGTGAGGGCTGGAATTGAGGTTGTAATGGTGGGAAAATTGGGCTTTTGCCTCTTTTTGGTTCTTTATGAGGCAGAAAAAATTGTCTTAACAGCTTAAAAAACATTTTTTTCCTTGTGTGCGTGTGTTTTGTGTTTTTTCTTTAAATATGAGAAACTCTGGTCGCCTGGGTACGAGGCTCTGGATGCATGAACAGGATATCCCACCAAAACCCTGGAGAGGGGAAAAGATTAACCACCTCACGCAACAGCTGAAGTTCAGAAAAATCTCTTTTGAGGCAGAAAATATTACCTGTGTGCCAAACCAGACCAGCAATTCCTCTTGGGCTGTGTCAGGGTGGGGGCTCTTGCCTGTGCCCCAGGGTGGGGATGGGGCAGGCAGCAGCGCCTGGGGCTGGCACCAGGGTCCTGGTGACCTCCAGCCTTCCCTGGGGTTTATTGCTGCCTTTTTTTATCCTGCTCTGCTGGCTGGTGCAAGGGTATTTTTGAGGAGGGATTTCTCAAGGGGTGAAAGCTCCTGTCATGTCTCATAAAAGATGGACAACAAACTAGGTAGAGAGTTATCCTGGAGTAGAACAGTGATAGACTTAATCTTCTCCCCTGTTTTCAAGTAAAATAAAAATGCAATCAGTGCTAAAATTTTCCAAACTTCATGGCTTTCTCTGTTCAAGTCCTTCATCTCCTAAAAAAAACAAACCCAAACAATGATACTGAAAGCCTTCACAGCTGCATAACCCCTTTTCTGGCCAGGCTGAATCCTACACAGATCTTAAATGCACTTCCATCTGGAAGGGGGGGAAAAAAACCCAGTGCTTTTTAACACCCACCTGGTCATCTTGGTGCTACAGAACAGGCAATGAGGATATTATTGTGTCCATGTAGGACAGCACAGTGGGCAAGCAAAGGGCTGTGGCTGGGGAGCCTCATTCCACCACACCAACCTCTGCAGGAGCACAGGGCTGCCCTCAGCACTGCACCAGGGAGCCTCCTCCGCCACCACAAGAAGCTGTAGCTGTTTGCTTAACACCCTGATGAAGCTTTTCATTATCTTGCCACTAATACACTGCAGAAAATACACAGCAGCATTCAAATGTAAACATTTGAATAATTCACACTTCCAGACAGTGTTACACAAAAGGTTCCAATCTCCGATGGAAATCTGACAATAAATATTAATTTCTAATTTTCAATAAGTAAACTTTATGACTTGTTAAAAGCCTTTTTTTTTTCATGAAGTGTAATGGCAAATTTGACACTTGGACACGTTTGGGATTAAAATTTCCCTCTGGTCAACAAAAACTATGAAGAGTCACTATAAAAATTAAAAGCTAGAAATAATTACAAATGTTACAATTAGTAGCAATTTTGGGATCTTGATGTACTACAACCAACAACAAGCTGTGTCTTTTCTGTGAAGTTTTCCTGAGGCATGTGAAAAAAGTGGAGGAAAGGAATTGCCTTGCTGGCTGTGGCCTGAGACTGGAAGGGTGTCAGCATGGAAATAATTTCAGGCTAGAGGAGGCAGTGTTGGAATTGCAGGGGTGTCATTTGTAGGCACAGCCCTGGAAAAGAAGGTAAGATTTGCAGGGAGTCAGTACCTGCAAACCATGGGAACACCCAGTGCTCCCATGATGGATGTCTCAGTTTCCACTACAAACTTTTATTTTCAGAGGTTTATGAGTCTATAGTAAAAATCCACTCAGAGTTTACACTTGGTTTACACCAGGTCTACCAAAGTTTATTTTAACAACATTTTTATGTGGCTCTTCTTCAGGCAGCTTAGTTGAATAAAACCTGATGCGCGTTGGTTTCTGATGCTGCCCTTGTAGCTTTACCATCATAATTATTTTTGTGGGCAGTGTTATGAGGTGGATCATAATTATAAGCACAGACTTCCAGCTCAGATCATGTTTTGGGCTTGCTTTTTTTGTTTTGTTCAATGTGACTTTAGCTGTCTGGACAGCGAGGGGTTCATAAAATGCGGAGATGCGACCGCACAGTAAAAGTGTCCGAGAGACACTTCATCAGCCACGTCCTGCAGTGCCTGGCCTGGCTCACCTGGGCCAGTGCTCTGCACCCTGCCGTGGCCACCAATGACATGTGAAGTAATGGATTTGGGGAATTATCTTCTCTTTAAATCTTATTCTGCTTACAGTGTTGGAAAGGGGCTTGCAGCCAGAAGATTGATGGGTAATGCCCCTTCCAGAGTTTGCAACTAGGGATGCTGCTCCTCTGTGATACATAAATGTCCCTACTCAAATATTGCTGCCATGTTGATCTCAGTGATGTTCCTTTGTCTGAGTTTCAGGTTGGGCAACACAAAACTTCTCATCTCCTTTGAATGTGCAAGCATGTAATTGATTGTGTGCTTTGAGTCAGAAGCTCTTGATCTGGCTCATCTGTGCTGATCAGTATTTTTTTTATACTGCATCACATCCTCTCATGTTCTTCCTCCTAAGGTATAACTGTTATTTACCAATCTCTTTATATCTCATTAATAGATTTCCAGCCCTCCTTTGATTGTTCCTGTCATCATTCCCCAAGCTCCTGGGATTTCTACAATGCTGTTTTCTTAACACCAAGTAACCAACTCTGCAGTCAGCAGTCCAGAACAATCTCAGTCATTAATTTACATTCTTGAGGATAGCTCCTACAAAAAAGTTCTCTTTAATGTGACTGTGTGGTCCTGATTAACATCAGTAATCCCTGTGATAGAGTTGTTCAATAATCACTGAACTACTCTACAGGGGAAGGGAAGAGAGCAAAAAGTAAAATAATTTTGGGGTTGTTCATGAGTAGAGACTATCAAACTTCCCACAAAGGATTTAAACAAAAAATAATGGTGCTTTTCAAATCTAGGTTTAAATTTTTCCTGTGCTTAGGTTTGGAGGAATGTTTGTTCTTTGCATTAGTGGATTTTTACATGGTAATGAGAGACAAAGGGAGAGGGAGGGGGACCACAAGGGATGGTCGGTGCAAGAAAAGCACCTAAGCAGCCCCCTGCCCTTCTCAGCACCCCCACACCTCCTCTCCTGCCTGGGAAGGCAGCATTAAGGGTGAGAGCTTCATTGCTCCCTTTGCACTTTTCTGCCATAAATTTTTTTTAGAGCAGGCTGAAACCTGATACATTGGAGAGGTTGGACGTGGCTGACTTGTGGGGGGAGAGGACAGGGCTGGGGAAACTCTCCTTTGTGCCAAGGGCCCTTCGTGCTGCCCAAGCTTGGGCCCTCGTTGGGATGCATATCCCATCACTGCTGCTAATTATGAGGTGGTTTGGCAGGAATCGGAGTCAAGGTGACATCCAAAGAAGGAGTGTTTCTGCTGGGCCCCACTGACAGGGAAGAGGCAGAGGAACGGATCAGGATGAAGTAACATGCAGGCCTTGTTCCCACACTCCACCCCAGTGTTCCCCAATGCTCTGCTTTTGACTTGCAAAAAACAAGAATCAAAAATAGCTCAGGAAAATTCTGTTTTCAGAAACAGGTTCCTACTTATATTTGGGTTATACAGATATATGTGTGTATATAAATCTGCAGACCCAGGAGAGGAAAAGCTGTTGTTAGACTGTTGGAGCAGCAGGTCGGTGATGCAGCTGTAGATGTGCCCAGGCCAACTTTGTGTACATTGGCTTCTGAGGGATGCATGGCCACACTGTGTGACACTCTCCTCCATGTTGGCCTCACTGCAAATGCACGGGGCTGCAGCAGAACAAGAGGACTTTTGAACATCCCTTCAAGCTGTCTTTGCTGTGCTCTGGTCCAGGGGAGGGTTCCCCAACGTCATCATTGGTGGCAGTCACAGAAGGGACACAGGCATTACATATTGCCTCTTAACTCTAGTCAACACTGGATTTATTGCAGTAAATATTTGGCTAAACCAGGGTGCTGCCCAGTGCTATGTCGTCTTTTCCCTGTTTTCTGGTCTCCTCTTGCCCTCTGCCTTCTGGCATGTGGAACCAGAATATACGTTAGGGAGGAAAGATGTGTGAATTGTTTTCCTTTTAGAGCAACTTGCCTTTATTGAGATGCATTTGTTATCCTGGACTCCTGAAAAGCACCTTGCCCTTTTCTTGCTCTATTTTCCATTTCTGTCTCTTCATCCCTAACTTTATTTTCCCTTTATTTTCCTTCTTAGCTTTTCTTTTTCTTTAGATCTTCCTTTCTCTACCCAGGCTCATCCTTCTCATCACTCACTTGATTTAAGGTAAGGAGAGCACATATGAAGAGAATTGCCACGTACAAAAGTTAAAGATATATATGGGATCCTTCATAATGTGGTTCACTCTGGCTGGTGATAGTGAAAAGGTATGTTTTCCCTGAGCTTGCCAGCAGTGTAAACCATTCAATTGATAACATAATATGTTTTTATGGTCTCTGTATAGCGATTTTCCATTTAAGTGTAAGTTAAATTGATGAATTCACGTAGAGGCATAGAGGAAAGTTTTTTCCTTTTCCTTTTGTAGTATAAATTCTACATGAACACTCCTGCCCTCCCATTGTCAGTGGGTTTTCCTCCCAGCCACACATGAAATGTGCCCTTAGGTTCTGCTACAAATAGGTTTACACTGATGTGTATGGCTGCAACAAGCATTATGGTCTTGATCCTGCTCTCTGAAATCAATGGCCAGGTTCCCTTCCCGGCAACAGTGCGAGATCGGAGCCTGCAGGTTGCTCAGGGAACTCCAAGACCTCATGGCTTTGGTTTTGGGTGCTTTTGCCTCTGTTTTGTGAACATCAATTCTTAGCTGGGTCCGCTCTATCTGATATTCTTGTCTTGTGACACACTGTGTTCCCATTTTGGTCCTTGCACAAGGAATTGCTTAGACATTTGTCTTTGTAGGTTACCTGGTTACAGGGTTTCTAGTCTTGTTCCTGTTGGATTGGGAGATCTGTTACTTGAGCTCCAGGAAAACTCAGCAGCTCTTTGGCCAGGTGGGTTATAGAAGAGGAGTCTTCTGCAGAAACAGGATTTTCTGCAGGGAATGGCATGTGCTGTTCAGTGGGTAAGGTATTTTCTCAGTAGCTTTGCTGGCTGGAGTGTCTGCCTTTCCCAGGAAATGTAAAACATGACCATTAGTGCTCTCCAACAGCATCCAGAGACAGTTTCAAAGTGTCTGGTCACATTTCAACTAGGCTAAGCTGTAATTCACCCTTTGAAAATACATTAATCAAATATATTTTCTGCACTCTGTTTCCTAACAAGGACTCACATACTTATTTTCTCTGCCAGCCCAGCTGTATTTCACGTGAATTCTAATATTTCAGTAGTTGGTAAGGAATCCTCATTTGTATGGATTTCAGCTCCACTTGCCTGAAAGTGCTGTTAGAAGTCAGGGGCTGCATGTTTACACAACATTACTAAAATATTGGATTAAAATCTTTGCCATGCTTCATGAAAAGCTAGTCTTGACATCTCCATAACCACAAGTTTCTGAGTATCAAGTGCCAGCTGCCCTGCCCATGTGAGCACCATTGTGGGCCCCAATGGGCAGAAACACAAAAGTCCACTCTGTGCAGGCACATGGTCGATCCATTGTTATTCAGAATGGCCTTCAGCAGTTTTAAAAATGCATTTAAAGTTTAGGGCATGGTGAAGCAACGCCCTGAACTTGGGTATTTTCTCAGTTGTGAGTTGGAACACCACATCTGGCAACATCTGCAGCACCTGGGCTGGTGCAGAATCAGGGGGATGGCACTGGCTGCCCCCAGTCCAGCCTGTACGTGGGTTCCTAATGATGCTGCTTAATTGCCTTGCACCTCAAACAGTGCTGATTAGGGCCTGATGAGTTTGTTTTCTGATAATAGGTGCTAACACTTTCTTTAAAATGAAAGAAAACTCATGAACCTTTGCCTTGGGGCAGGTGAAACTTCTGACTCAGCCCCATTTTAATGACCTGTTTGCCACGTGGGGGTCTAGCACTTACCTTCCTTGAAACCTTTTGTGCTGTCCCTGTACCAGAGCCATGCTGGGAAGTGGGTCATTCCTTTGTTTTTTAGAGTGAGGACTGAGCTTTGCGATGTCTTTGGCATACCAATAAACCTAGCAACAATAAAAAGGGAACAGTGTTCATTATACTGCTGTGTGGGGAGTTTCTTTAAGAGTTGGGCCCTAAATGGTTTTTAATCCCAGGATGCACTGATTGTGATAATGTGGAGAGGCAAACCAAGCATCAGTTATAAAATCATTGAGAATATGAACAGAATAAAAAAACGGTCAAAAGGATCTTGTTACAATTTCTGCTTATTCCACCAGGGTTTAAGGAAAGTAAAATAGGCAATGATTTTGTTTGGGACTTGTTTATGAAAGATTACTTTTTGTATAGGTAAGTCAAAAGGTTAAGTAAGTAAACAGAATTTAAATATCATCAGTTTTAGTAATTTTTTCTGTTGTTTGCCTTAACTGCTTCCTAACATCATAAAAAAAGCCTGCAGCACTCAGGTTAAAAGAAAAAAAAACCCTCAAGCCAACAACAAAAACCCACACCACGCCAGCTTAAAGAAGTAAAAGCTGTAAAATGTAAGATATGGCACACCTATAAAATATAATTTTGCTTTTCAGCCTGCAAAAGTGCTGTAGATCTAAAATTACAATAAATCTCCAAATGTCCAGCATTGATTACTTCAAGCTTGTGGCTTTAATGGACAACAGAGCAGCACATTATGATGCCATGATTAAGGAATTGTGGAAAAGAGTGAGTGTGATTTTGGACTTTATTTTGGCACCTTGCAGAGCTCAAAGTTACCACAATTATTGGTTTTCTGAAATATGTCCCTATGCATTATTCTGATCAGATTACTTGCATTGCACAATTCTCTGGTGAATAACAGGACAATAGAACAAAATAAATCTCTCTCTGAAATTTAATCTCCGTGTCTGTGGACTGGCAAGAAGAACATCCACATCCCTCAGATAAGAAGTTGTATATTTTCCAGAACGGTGGTATATTTTTGTTTTATAATTGTCCTTAATGTAAATTCTCAAGCAAGAAAGCAGTGATGACAAAGATCTCAAGGAAAGAAGGGCTGAAATATGGGTGAAGTGTTCCCATAAGCTCAGCATGAAGAAACCCTAATTTTCTTAGTAAACTACAGGGGTGGGTGAATTCGGTGGCTTACAGAAATCATTAACCTTTCCCCTGTTATTGGTTCTCAGTGTAATTTGTTTGATAATCTTCTTCCTCAGTGAATAGTAGTCCAGCTTATCAGCTAATAAAATATCCTCTCCTACTTCAGCAATGTTTAGTGCATTGTGGCTATGATACAGCTGACAGTAAAGCGAAATTACCTGCTTTTTTTGAGGTACACTTCTAAGCCAGGGATTGGAAAGAAGCCTGTATTTATGGGCTGAAGGGTGAGCTTGTGTTTATTATTGCTCATCCACTGAGCTCCATGGACAACCTAGATAATAATTGTTATATTAAGAAAGCAGAAAATATGCTGAGATTTAAGCACTTGGCTTTCACTTGCACTGGTTCAGAAATCAACCTTTATCCATGTGCAGGTGTTTGCTAATCCTTGAGACACCCATTCAACACCCTCCAACCTGCAGGGAAACCAGTGCAATTAGAGAGGTACATGAAGGGCTGCATTTGTGTCACAGAGTCACCAGTGGCTGGTCTTGGTTGGGTGTTTGCAGCTGCAAAATGTAGGTGTGGATTCTGCTAAGGCAAATTTCCCCCAGACTCGCCAGGCTTTCTGTGATCTGTTCTCTGCTGGGCAGGATCACTATGGGGCTCAACAGCTGCTGGTGCAATGTGCTGAGCTCCCCATCAGGCTGGAATGCCATCTCCTCTTGGCTGTGAATGTCTCCCCCAGGCAGCCCAAGCTCATTCCCAGCTCCCACTACTGGTGCTGGATGCAAAACATCATTAGCAGGTGGTGGTGGAGCCTCGGTGGCATGGCAGGGTGTGGTATCAGCCTTTCACCTCTGCAGAGCTGAGTACAAGGTGAGGCTCAATTCACAAGTGAAAATTGATTTTGGGAACTTCATTTAAGTGTCCCTGCCTTTCTAACATGATGACTGCTAGGCCATGTCTGCTCAGAAACACTCCAAGGCTGGGGTGGAGTGCTGGACATTGCCAGTTGAGAAGCAGATGCTTTGGCAGAGGGGTGGGTGGGAGTTCACCCAGCAGCTCCGTACATGGCCCTGGCTCTGGTCCTGCTGCACTATCCATCCCCATACAAAGCCAACTGGAAGAAAACTTGTTATGTTGTGTGTTTTTTTCTGTACTGTGTGCCCATTGCACACAGAAATGATGGGAAATATGATTGAATTTGAGTGGTTCAGGGTTCAAGAACAAAATACATGTTGTGTTTAAATAACGGAGATCACTGTAGGTTGGCTCTGTGCCAAGGCAGCACTGTCCAACAGGGCTGTGTGGGTTTGCACCTGGTGATGATGTCCTGGTCTTTTCATTGTTTGTGTTTGTACATGTGGAGCAGCCCCCTCCTGTGCCCTCTGGGACCTGGTGTGCTGCTGCCTGTGGTGCCCCAGGGGCTTTGGGAATGGTGACGCTGAGCACTGAGTGTGCAGCTGCTGAGAGCACCCTGCCACAGCTGGAGGGGTCAGAGCAGCAGCCAGAGGCAATTCTTGGGTGACTTTGCTCTGATTTAACATTCCTCAAAAGCAGAGAGCTACAAGCTGCCTGCCTCAGTTCTTCTACTGCCCTTGTGTGGGTTCAGAGATTAATCTGATCCGTAATTTGTTTCTCATGTGTGGCTGGAGAGAGAGGTTCTCTCTCTGGAACACAGTTTCCTTTCTATGTCTTTCTCATTCCACCAAGCTGATTTTTTTCCCTTCTCTGTCTCTGCTCTACTTTGTTTCCAGCATTTGTATTTTCATCAGTTTTCTAATGCTACTGGTCAAGAGTGCTATAAAGTATCAGTTTGAAATTGTTTATGCAATCTTAACATTTCCAATTAAAGATCAAGTTAGTGTTTTTCAGGCTTGTTGAACCCTGCATAGTCTATCCTTAATTGTTATGGATTCTACCCAGAACTGATCCACATTTTTCTTCCTCCTTCCTTCTCTCTCCCTGCTTTTATGTAGAGAAAACTTTTTTTAATCCAGTGGTGGTTTTGCTCTGGTTTTTAGTGAAGCCAAAATGTGATGGTTTTTATGGCCTAGGTGAGGATACTGAAGCAATTGATGGGGCTGTATGAGATACCTGCACTGGTCCAGGATCCACACTCGTTTTGTTCCAACATTCCACAAGTTTCCATGCTACCTACACCTTGGAAAACATCCAGACATCTCACTGTTCTTGTAGAGGGGAGAATCTGCCTCATTTGTTTGGCATAATAACATTTATCCTGCAGAATAACATTTATCTTTAGCCAACACAGGTTGGATATCAAAGCTTTGGAGAAAATGCTTTTCATAAATCCAGTGAATTAAAAAAAAAAACACACCTGAGGACTTTTGTATTAGCATTAATGTTACTTAATAACAACTTGACTCCTGTGCCTAGTACACTGGCAAATATTCAAATCACAGAGAACTCTATGCTTAGTTTTGTCATAATTTCTAGTTAAATGTGTTTTATAGGACTAAATTGTTCAAGGTTTTTTATTAATCTAATTTTCTACAATACCCAAAGTGGTCTGAAACTTACAAATTCCCAACAAGGATTTTAGTAGAAACATTTTATAAGTTTCCAATATTAAATAGACTAAGCTGATGCTTAAAAAAAAAAAAATCAGCTCAGGGAAATTAGCTGTTTTTTTAAGATCTTAATTTGAGTCTGAGAAAGCTTGTATACTTTACTTAAGAATTAGATAATTGGATGGCAAAACTAACCTAAACTTTATATATGGGTGCAAACAGTGAAACAGTCTTGAAAATGCTCAAACATGACAAGAGTCAACACACACCAGCGAAGTGCAGGCAGCGTGGTTGGCATGTCTGAGTGAGGAGGAGAAGACTTTCAGAAAAGCGTCCTGGTGTGCATCCTGCACCCTGTTGTCTCAGCAGCTGCTGCCAAAATGCCTGTTTTGTCCAACTCTGCACTCAGCCTCTTGTGCAAGATTCATGTTGCAAGTTCCCATACATTTTGTGTCAGAAAAAAATGAAGGTAATTTAGCAGCAATGCAGAAGCAGAAGTCTTTTTTTGGTGTTATGCAGCATGTACTACGAGTATATGGCATTTCTGTGCAGGCGTGGTTGTAGAGATGGAAAGAAGAAGGCATTGTAGCAGGTTGTCTCCTTTTCAAACTTACTTGATATGCCAAAATAACAGATTTAATAAATATTTATTGGCCTGATATACTAAAAAGTTTGTTTTAATACAAGGGCAATGGTTGGTTGGTTGTGATGCCCGCTCTGATTTTAAGTTAAAGTAACAGGTGAAAATTATGCATTTTGGACTCAGGAGAAGGAGTGTCTTCCCAGCCTGACTCCTCTGGCACTTACATGTCCATCCTCTTAACTCACTGCCTCACTCTTTTGGGCTCTCTGTGGATCTATAACTCCACCAAGGCCAAGCTGTGGGAGGTGCTCTTAAGGCTGCGTGGGGATACATGTCCTTGTCATTGCTGGTAACATTTGCCAGGGACACTTCATGCAGGCAGACAGAAAAGGGACAGTGGCCACCACGTGCCAGGTGCGAGTCAAGAGAGTTCTTGTGGCCTTGGAGGCACAAAGGAGCTGGCTATGGATGGCACTTGATTTTCTACACCTCCTCCAAAGTCAGGGAGGGGGATTAGTTGGAAGCCTGGAGCTGTGACTGCCTTGGCCACAACCCAGGTGAAGCCCTTGAGATGGCTGGGTTCAGCAACAGGGGATCAAACCTGCAAACGTGGAGCTGCTCTCGTGCCAAAACACACCTGGTGCCAGCCCAGCACGGCTCGGAGCCAAGGTGGCAGTGGATCCCCATTCTCCACGGCTACGTGGGGTGGGGACTGATGTGAGGAACCTGCCAGGGAACTTTGGTGCTGGTAATTGTACTTCCCACTCCAAGGTCAGGTAGTTAGCTGGCTTCGTTCTCCTGCAGTGTTTCAGGAAAGCTGGATCAGTACGTTGTGAAAATCTGAAATAAAGCAAGGACCAGGTACTGTGCAAATACTAACTCCCTCATCATTTGGTTGTATTTTAATCTTTATTTCACCAGAGGACAAAAGGAAAACCAGGGGTGGTTTGTCAATAGTCAGATATCAAGCCAAGGACAACCCTGGCTCACATTTGGGCTGTCCATGGAGTACCTGTTGCCTTGGTAGTGCTGATTTCTCCCGATGGTTCAGCTCTCCTCTGCCCCACTGTTACCAAGGCAGGAGGCCAATCCCTGGTGCAACCCCAAAAGGCAGCTATTTAGCAAAAGCTACCGTGCAAAACAAGATCTTCCCGTGTTTCCTCAAAAGTTTCCACTTGGCAGCTCGTTCCTTCCTTGTCCCTGAGTTGTAGTTAGTCATGGAGAAGCCACGAGCTCATCGGAAGCAAACAGGGCTTGTTTCTGCGCAGGCTGCCGGCCCAGCCTCCTTCCCTTTGTGCTGCCAGAGGTGGCAAAACATTCCTAATGCGTTTGTTGGGTTTTATTTTTTCTGTAAACACATCCAAAAGGGAAAGAAAAAAAAAAAAAAAAAGAAAAAGAACAATGTGGAGCTGTGGAGCAGTGCGTCCACCCAGGCAGTTTAACCCTCGGGTCAGCGTGTTTGTATTTCATTTATTGGATTGTTAATAGATTTTCCTCATTTGTGCGAGACATCGTGACTGATGTGCTGAGGCCTTTCTGTTACTCCACCGCTGGTGCCCGTGGTCCACCTGTAAGAAGATAGCATTAAAAGCTGCTGGAGTTTCTACCTCTTGACAACATCCCAGCTGTAGACTAGCAATAGCAATCCTCCCGTGGCAGTTTTAATTATCGGCCCCGGCGATACCATCAGTAAGTGTGTAATTACGTGTCACTTTCCTGGCTGTTGGGTATGAAAAGTGGAACCAGTGAGATGATGATCGTTGAAGCTGTAGACTCATATTTAAACAATTCAAAATGTGTAACTGGCAGTGTCATTAAACAGAGAGAGTCTGACCCCAGCTGTCAGTTACTTTTCCTTATGCAGATTTTTTTCATGCTGTCTGTCAAAAGAGCTCCATGGGCTGAGATGGGACAGCAGAGGCAGCGTAAGGCAGAAGTGCTGCTCTCCTCCTCTCCCACCAAGGTGGTCTTTTACCCTAAATAAATACAGCCAGAGAGATTGTAAATAAATGTCCAACCACACACGGAAATTATATAGACTTTGGTGATGAATAAACAAAGGGAGACTATCAAACAGATATTCGACCCTTCAAAAATATGAATAAAATCTGACTCATTACCCTGAACTTAAAGAACAAGGCTTATGGTAATTTGGGGGATTCATTACTGAAGGATAAAAATGGAATGATTTTCATTTCTCCGTTTCAACCAAAAAATTTTTGAAGCCATGGCAGATAAATGAATAACCTGAAGGTTATTATTATTATTAAAATGCACATATGTATACACAGACATATATATTTATATATGAGACTCACGCACACATGCATATCTACATGAGCAACAGCAGTTTTTGAATATTGCTTTAATAAAATACTAGGATATGAATCACTTTCACCCTAACTTCAAAGTCAGCGGATGTTTAAGGTGTGCAAAGTACTAAAAACTTGTCACCTGGCCGATATATGCTAAACAGATGGAAAAAAAATAAAGATATGTGCATAGGAGTAGGCAAGTAAAGAATATTTTTTTTCTGCAAATACAGTCAGAAATTTCTAAAATGTCAACTCTTTGCTGAAAGGAGACAGACACACTTGTGTGACTGGGAATTCGGAGCTGGAGTTCCAAGAGTTAATTCTGGAGACACAATCAGATAAATTAAACAGCACTTAAAAAAATAATAAAAAAATTGGAAGTTAAATAAACATTAGTCTGAGATGAGAGAGAAAAATGTTCCTTTAATTTTTAAGATGTTTGCATTTCTCATAACAAAGCTATGTTACAGTTGCAAACAAATAACATTATCTTATACCCATAAGACGCCTTAATTTAAAGCTTTGGAGTTCATGTTGACTCTGGTGGCAGCAGTGGAACAACAGAGACACTCTGGATGCTCAGCTTTTGAAAAGCCTTACACCTACAGCTTCAGATTTTAAGGAGAAACATATTAATTTTGTATGTGCATGTCTATTTCTCTACATATCTGTATATAAAAGCTTTGCATATCTTTCTTGTTTCAAAGACAATGCTACAGACCAGCACATAAAGTAGTGTAGGCTATATTAATTGCAGCAGTACTTTCATACTTGAGAGTAATAAATAGGCACATATTAAATCCTCTAAGGATTAATTTGTATTTTATCAGCTGTGAAAAGGGCAATTTTTTACATATCCAGACTTAAGAGGTAGCCCTATTAGACCTTCATTGGAAAACAAATTCTGCATATATTTTGTACCAGGCCTTTTTATTTTCATTCTTTTTCTCCCTTTTCTCTTTTTTCCCTGTAGTTTTAAGAGCACTTCTTGTAGCAAGTGGTTATGTAAGTTAGTGTTGAGGAGGAAAGGGGGTGTTTTGTGTTGTGAACAGACCAACGTGGCTTGGTAAAACTCTGCATCCAACATATTTGCATGAGCAGTTCCCAGAAAGCCCAACAGAAAATGCCACGCTGTAATGTGGTAAGTGTCTCACTTTTCTGTGGCATTTGAAATATACAGTGCTTAAGGTCATTCAGGTTTGATGCATCCATATTAATATAATCTCAGATGCCTTTATAGTTCTATTTACAAATGATTTGCTGTTGCCACTAATGAACAGTTGCAGGGGAGCCCTCCCAGACGCGGTGCTGTAGCAGGCAGGTGCCAGGAGCTGGTTTTTGCATGCCAAATAGCCATTTTTCTTTGTCTTTCATGGAGTCGTCTGTAGGGTTGAGTATTTTCAAGTTCTGTGTCTGTCCTACTTGCATGCTAGCTGCAGGCAATCTGCATCACAGGGAGGAAGCAGTCCCTTGGGGAGGGCCCACTTTTCTGCATTTAGTTGGTTACTTTGAAAGCAAAGGATGCTAAAAAAATTATCTCTCTTTTAGGAGTGTTGGGTGACTTGTGCACAACAAACAGACTCATAGTTGAAGGCTCCTGTGTTGCTGTCTTGTTTTGTTGGTTTTTTTTTTTGTTGTTTTTGTTTTCCCCTTTGGAGGGAAGGCAAGTTGGGATTTTTAAAGGGACACTGTGCACTTCAATCTATGCCTAAATTCTAGAGGTGCTTCCAGCAGACAAGGGAAGATAAAGTTCCTACATGGATCCTGGCAGGGGCAATGGAACCTCCCTTGCTGTTGGTAAGAAAAGAAGGGATTTGGCAAAGCAGCAGGCTGAGTCCTAAGGCTTTGCAGCATTGCCTGTGTCCTGCACTGTCTCCATTTAAGCCTGATTTTCTGTGTGTTTTCCATTGAAGATGGTGGAGCAGGGCACGGTTTGGGACCGTGCCACTTCAGACCATGCTTCTCTCTGTGCAGACTTTGTCATTTCAGGTAAAACCGGTTGGGGGGCACTTGCTGTGACTTACCAGTTTGCAGTCTCAGGGAGCCAAGGGCAAGGTTTTTACTAATTCTATGCTTTCCATAGCTGCCACCAGCACTCAGCCCCAGGATGCACCTTGCTGCCACTTCTTCAAGGGTTCCTTACTTTAAAAGTCAATGAAAATTTTCATTAACCCATTTTTATAGACATGAGAAATTAAAATATTGGCTCACAAGACATTTTATCTGTGCACTTCAAACCAAGGCAAAGTTTTCCTTGAAAGTGGAAGCTGTGAATGAGCACTGAAAATGTTTGTTAACTTCTTGTTATTCAGAACACACTGCTCATCTCCGGTTCATCTGAATTCTTCTTTTAAAAACTGATGGCAGTCTGGGAAAAAATGTTGGTTTCTATGGGCTCTTGAAACCAAATTGCTGTCTCTGTCTGGGTGCTCTGTGCTTATTTGAACAGTAAAGTGATCTTAGCTGTAGCTTAAAGTTTTAGTAAGGAAGTGGAGATGCAGTCACGCATGTCCTGCAATGGAAGAGCAGCTGCCTGTCTCCTGATAATTCCTGCCCAGCCTCCAACAGAAGTTTTGTGCTTGCCCAAAGGGTGGGAACAGCCACATCCTCTGCAGAAGTGCCACTGGTGACACTGGGAAGGCAGCAGGGCACGAGGATAGGAGATTATCAGGGTTAGTGCCCCTGAAATATAAAAAAACCCCAAGTTTCTGGTTTTTAGCTGATTTAAAACGAGGTGGGAAACCATTATAGTGGCTAAATCCCAGGAATGCAGGCAGGTTAGCTCTAAGGTGATTAAGGGAAGCAGGATTTCTCCCAGCAACTTTGCCCTGAGATTGCTAAAGTGTTTTCATTTTCTTTGGTTTTAATGTGTCAATAATTGCTGCCCTATGATAATTGCTAACCAGATTGGCTTCATCCTAGGTTTTATTCACAAGCTTATTTTCTTTCTCATTAAATTAGACCAGCATGGTAGTGTCTTATGAATGCTTTAGGACAAAATGTACAACTTTGTTGCTTTATCAAAGAACTACATTCAAGCAGACGTGACTGAGCAGCTATAAGGGCTGATTTGCAGCATTGCAAAGCTCCCTCGGTGTCTGCCCCTCAAAGGGTACTTTCCCTTTCTGACTTTGTCACCTTTCCCTAAGCTATTGCTTATTTTTCTCTCAGTGTTCACTCCTAGCAGAGTGAACACGGATGCTATAATCATGCTGGTTGCCCCACTGCAAACAGTAACAAACAATAAAACATCTGATCTTAATATTTGAAAACTCTCTTAAAATTATGGAGCAGGAGATGTATTTTGTTTATCACAGTGGAAACCTATTAGACAAGTAGCCTTGGTGCATGGAAAATATATGCTTTTAACAGTTTTAATCCTTTATCAATTATTCATATGTGAAGGTTTTTCTGTATTTGTGCAGTTTGTTGGATGGAATAGCAAACATGCCTTTATGTGTCTAACAGTTTTGTTCAAACTGTATCAGGTAAGACATTTAACACACCCAAACATATTTAATTTAAGAAATAAAGAACCATTCTTTCTGTGGGGTTTTACACATCATTCTTCTTTATTACGCCAGGTTTTGCTCATCATACCATGTTCTTCCTCAGAGGACAGAGACAAATAACCATTCTCTGCAAGGACAATGTGTGTGTTGAATGCATTTTAAATGCTGCACTTTGTTATGATTGCAACCAACTTTTTAAATATGCTGCAATCAAATTCCAAAATGACATGAGAAAAATTACATCAGAGAATAAATCCATTAGGCTGCTCAGGCAACAGGAATGTTTGAGCTGGAACATACTTAGCTTGAAAGTTAAAGATTGAGTACAATGTTTATTTTATTTGCTTAAGAGAGGCAAGCCTAATTCATCCCTGTTGTGGAAATCAATGGAGTTACAGTATAAATATACTCTTCAAATATATTTGGCATATTACATGAGTTAAATAACATTACCTAAATATAGTTTAGCTTTTCAATATCACATGAGATTACTGATTTACTTTTACATTGTGTTAGGTTTGTTTAAACTATTCAAGGGTCTTACCCATGGCATTCACAGTAATTCTGCCTGTAGGCTTGGAAGAGGGAAGCCAAAGTCAAAGGAGCTTCCTGGTGGAAGCTGTGGGACTGGTCAGGGCTGGACTGGCTGATGAGGTGTCTGGCTGCATGGGTGGAGGCTGCAGCCCTGTTGTGGGGCAGACATTGATAGTCCATGTTTTCTACTTGATGCTTTGCAGGAGTGAGATCCTAGCACACATGCATTGCGTTCAGTCAGGATGCAATAGGGATTTGGAAGGTATTTGAAAAAGCAAATTTCTCTTGTTGCAACTGTTTTGATCCCCTCTCTGAAAGTTCTGTGGCTTTCAAGCTGTGATTGGAGCAGAGCTTCTTCTAAGCAAGAACAAGAGTACAGTGAGGAGTGAACCTGACAGCTGGATCCTCTCCTAGGGGTCTGGTGGACCAAGGTCCCCTGTTTTGCACCATGTTTCCCATAGACAGGCTGCCAGCTGGGCTGTGAATTCCCCTAAGTAGTCACTTATTACATCACGGACTACTTCTTTGTGTTTCTTGCTGGTGTAGAGGAACATGAGCTGTAGGATTAAAGATCTTGGACAAAAAAAAAAACAACCAGTCCCTTTTTGCTTCCTGTGAAGAATAATTCAGATTTCAAGAAGGAAACATTTTTATCCTGGTAGGATCACCCATCTCTGGAGTCTAGTAAATACTTTAGGAATTTCTGAGCTAAGTCAGGCTGCTTTCTGGCTGAGCATTATGGTATTAGCTCCTGTTAGTGTTGGTATGAATATTCCTTATATATTTTATGGAAAAATTCCTCTTAAAGAAAATGAATGATGTCTTACATTCAAAGTTCTTAGGTGAGCATGGTGGAGGTGACAGATTTAGCTTGTATTACATTAAAAAATAGTAGGAAATAAAATGGTATTCAAAAATGGGATTTGTTTGCCTTCAGAATTATAACTCTAGTTATTCTCCAAAGAAATGAGCTGAGCAGGTGTTGCCTAGGTAGGAAAATTTCACTTAAAGATCTCTGAACTGTCCCAAACTGAAGTCCATTCTCATCCATAACGTAATTTAGCCGTTGACAGATATATAGAGCTCTTGTAGCTTTCTGTTCTTCACAAAATCTCCTGAGCTTCAAGTCTCACTGACCAGATGGGTTGTAATTTGGCCTCTGACATGGTGCAGTCCTGCTGGAGGGTGAAAATTACCTGAACTGGCCAACGCCGAGGTCACACTCCCATCTCCTTGAAGTCATTTTCTTTTTCTCAGGCTCCTGCCTCCCATTTCCCAGCACTTGGATCTCTGTTTTCTGCATTTTGAATATTGCACAGTAGTGAGGCATGGAATACTTATCCCCTCAGAAATCAGATATTATATTTAAATGTCTTAAGCCTCTGCTGAACATCAGTCACAGGATTGATTTAGCCCTAGCAATATCCGACTCCACAAGTAAAATGCTGAGATTGCCCCGTGAAGGGTAGATTGAAATACTTTGTACTATGTCAGGTGTTGGAAACAGCAATGCATGGCATATAAAGGTCCTTAATTAAGGAGAGCCTTGAGTGCTTTTCCAGACTGAGACCTCATGGCAGAACAAATATTCATATATGTTTTCCATGCCTTAATTTTTTGGGCAAAATACAAAAGGAATAAAGATATTTTAGAAGAACTCCCCCTACTCACCACCTCCCATAAAACTGTGACTTCCTCAGACCTGAACAGATGGTACGATTATACTTTATTTAGTACAAAGTGTGGAAGATTTTGCTCTTGTAAATAACAAAAACTAAAGAGATTTTTGTGTTAGCTTTTTTCTTCTTTATCTTTATTGAACTGCGTTCTCCTTGCTGCAAGGACACCTCTCTGAGCTCCAGGAAAAAAGGGGAGGAAAAGTTATACAGAGCGCATCCAATTCTGGGAAGTACTGCCTTTTCTACAGTTAGTTGAGAAGAAGGGATTCCCTTCTGACTGTTTTCCTCTCCAAGAGAAGTCTTCTTTGCTGGCTCGTCCCTGCAGCCAGTGTCCCTGTGGTGCTGCTGTACTGATAACAGCCAGGTCAGCAGTGTATCTTGCAATGAACAGGATTTACCCTTTCACCTTCACATCCCCCTCCGCTCTTGTGCACGGCTTAATTTTTTATTTATTTTATTTTTCTTCTGCAGCAGAAGTAATTTTTGCAGGTGCAAAAAGGAGCCTTTCATTGCCCCCATCTGAAGAAAAGAAGTTAGAAAAAATGCGCTTTCCTTACTGAAAGGCAATATTTTGCTTTTAGCACTACTTTATGTGCGGCGTTTTTTAGCTCCTCTAATCTTAAATTCAGTACATGAATGGATGGATAATTTCCTCCCTGTCAGTTTTTTCATGCCTCTGAATTATTTACTACTCCCGCAACTTGTAGTTGCGAGTCCACTTACTCCTCGTTGAGCTGTAGCTGGACGAGGAGCTCCCCTTTGCCTGCTGTCCTGGGGGGGCTGCCTCAGTGCTGCCAGGGCAGTGATGCCCAGGGTGCCAAGAGAGGGGCTCAGGCAGGACCCCCCCAGCATCTTGCAGAACCAAGTCCTTAAGTATCACAGCCTGAATCCAGCTAATTTGTCTTCATCATTCATATCTCCCGAATCCTGAATCATTTTGGTTGCCCTCCACTGCACCTTTTCAATCTCCTCAATGTCCTGCCTGTAATATAGTGACCAGAATTGCACACAATATTTCAAATATACTCCCACTAATGTCTTATATAAAGGAGTGCCAGCATAACTTGCTCTGATTTATAATCCTTACAAATATATATATTTGTTTAGCTGCTGTTGTGGGTTTTTTTATTGCTGCCAAACATTGAACATATGTCTGGTGGTCTGAAGGCCTGTTAAAGACAACAAATTAATCACATTTTCTACATGACAAAAGAAAACACCTTTATTTTTTATCATTGTCTAGCTTGAGTGGTGATAGAAGATAAATTGAAACAACAAAAAAGAAAAGAGTTTAGGAAAGTCAAATAATGAAGTATCAGGTTATAAATGAACTGCTCCAATGCCTGAAGTTAAAAATTATCCATAGACACTTCACACGTCTTAAAAAACAAGCAATCACCCAAGAGGATGGTGGTAATAACGTCCTGTTTAAAGCAAGGAAGCCTGCCCCACCCTTTGGGGAGGATGCAGAGGACAGGACAGAATGTAAATGGGAATTTTTCACTGGTTTTGGCCGCAGGAACACGCAGTGTAATGTGTGATGCTAATGCACAGAGTAACTATTTTCGGGGTGTTGATGGTGCTCTATCTGTGATGGTGTTGGGAGCTATGGCTTCTTAATGGAAATGAATTTCCAGCAGGTGACTTGCATCTATTGGGTAAGATTCTGGCCTTGGTTTTGGAGTCACAGCACTCATCTTCTAAAGTAATGTATTTCAGTAGTGTTCTTTACAGGGAGGAGGAATTGCAAGTAAATATTTTCAGTTCTGTGGTTCATAGAGAAGGAAGCAGAACATTACCAGAAGGTCTTACTATAAAATGTACTAAATCATCTCACTGGAGTGTGTCCAAAGAAAGGCAACAAAGCTGGTGAAGAGCTTTGAGAACAAGACTTATGAAGAGTGGCTGAGGAAACTGGGGCTGTTTAGCCTTGAGGAAAGAAAGCTGAGGGGAGACCTCATCACCTTCTACAACTACCTGAAAGGATGTTGTAAAGAGGTGGGTGCTGGTCTCTTCTTATAAGTAACTGTTGATGGAACAAGAAGAAATGGCCTGAAGCTGAGCCAGGGGAGGTTTGGACTAGGCATTAGGAAGAACTTTTTCACTGAAAGGGTGGTCAGACATTGGAACAGGCTGCCCAGGGAGGTGGTTGAGTCACCATCTCTGAATGTGTTTAAAAGTCATATAGATGTGGTGCTTGGGGACATGGCTCAGTCCTGGACTTGGGAGAGTAGGGTTAATGGTTGGACTTGGTGATCTTGAAGGTCTTTTCCAACCTAAGCGATTCTATTATTCTATGATCTCCATTTCCAAAGTAGCCAGACCAAGGATAACCATTTTGTGTAAGATGTGAAAAAAACCTCACGAAAACTAAAAGCAAGTATGGTCAAGGTGAAATTACTTTGAGAGGGTGCTGGGAATGGGAGGCCACAGAAGACATGCAAGTATTTTCTCTTAACTGATATGGCAAGGTTTGAACTCTGCTTGTTTCCAGTTTAAGAAGAAGTTTTTGATGGCTTCCACCTGAGTCCAGTCTGCACTGTGTAGTGCAGGTGACCTGCATTAATGGCCTCATTTTCCCAAGACAATGCAATGTTATTAATGTATTGAGCCAGGTTTTACCTTGGCCAGTGGCCATTATTGTCAATAAATACTGGCTCACGTTACATCAACTCCTGCTAAGGTCTTTGGATATGAAATTCCTGTGTGCCACCAATGTAGATTGAAAGTAACCTTGACATTCATCAGACAGGTAGAATTTAAGGCTTCCCCAGGTTTTCCAGTGCCACACTTCTAACAAATCATGAAGGTCTTCTGCAGTTTTCTGATGAGGTTCTATGTAAAAGACCTCACACCTTTTTTTTTTTTCCTGTTACTGTTTATTTTTGTTTGTTTCTCTTTTGTTTGTTTTTTAATTTATTTTTTTAAACACATTTAGTCTCTTCATATCACCATTATGGTGTTTACAAACATCTCTGCCTTCCTAGCACTCTCCTGAATCTTAAATGGCCTCCTGTTTTCTGAGAGCAAACAACAAATGGAGCAGACCTTTGAAGAAACCCACCCTCGATTAATAGTTAATGATGGCTCAGGAGAGGGAACAAAGCCCTTGTGGTGTGAACAAGGATTAGCCTTTTTATAAACATGGCCAAACAGTTTGTAGGAGCTGGGATGCCCAGGAGCAGCCTGCTGTGCCCTCCTGCCGAGACCAAGGCTGGGCAGTGGGCTTGGGGCAGGGGGCCAGGGGCTCCCAGGGGCTGTGCCCCAGCTGTCCCCCTCTCCCAGAAAGCAATGAGCTGGTTGATGCAGGAGCATCCCCTACTGACCAGCGCCCGGCAAGAATTACCTCTGCCAAGGACATTAACCCTCCTTGCTCTTCCCAACCCCAGGAACGCTGTTGAGCTTGATGCCTGGCACAGGGCTCTCAACCCCCACAGTTCAGGGGTTGTATTTTGGGTTCACCTTACAAAACCGTCAGTCTGCTTTCCCTTCAAACACTTGGGTCTCAGTGTTGGAGCACAACTTCCTACTGGGGCTGATGGGGGTGGGAGCAGAGGCAGCACTTCGGAGGTGAATGGCTTCACATCCCCCTACCCGCTTCCAGCGCCATCCTCTCTCACAGGATATTTTAAGTGTAGAACTTCAGATATTTCTATTAATAAATTACCATGCACCACGTCAAATTAGCATTGCCATTACTGAAAGATTAATAGCGACAAGGCGTTGTGGCACTCCATTGCTTCAGGGTAATTTTCTTTTGTTCATGCTTGGGCATAATATCGCCCAGCGCAGCGGCAGAAAGAGGGAGCATAAATGGAGCCCCAGCCCCTCAGCAGAAGAGGTAAATCCTAATCACAGCAGAGGGTGAGCAATTAGCTCCTGCCGCTCCGCAACCAGCACGCTGCAACCTTCTGTGAAGGTTGCCTTCCAGCTGGGATGCACCAGGGCTGATGCTGACTGGTATCCCTCACGCTTTGCAGATAACAAGATGGATCCCGACGTTTATATCTTTTTATTTACTAAGTGCTCGGGAGGGATAAACACTGATAATTTGCATCTTGAAGCCTTTTTATTTGAGACCGTGAGTAATTGGCGGGTTAGAGACGGTGTGTACACTTAAGTGTACATCACGCCAGGAGCAATCTTCCCTTCCATAAATTCTCCACCCCAACTGGAGTTTACAAGGGAAGGAATTACTCTCGAGCTCCTGTCCCTTTCCATTGAGCCTGTAAAAAGGAGTAACTTTTTTTCCCTCTGTCTCCTCAGTGGGGATGCGACAACAAAGCAATTAAGCGCCGTGTCTTCCTGGATGCAACTTAAAATAAAGGGTGGGAGTATATCATGTGGCATCGTTTTATCTAAAAGATCTACACAAGGATTTCATACCTGGAGCTTAATGACAGGCAGGGAGAGGAAAAGCATCTAAATCTCATTTTGAGACACAAGCTTTTTTATTTTTTACGGTTTTAACAAATGACTTTCGCAAGTGAAATTATTGCGTTACCATCTATTTGACTTCATGCTGGATATATTCAGGAAAATATCTCCATCATGGCTCTGTTTCTTGCTTAAATATCAAGTATTGGTATTTTTAATGTTTTTGTAAACATTATATATTTTAATACTTGAGAAAATGTATCTCATAAATAAGCTTTATTATCTGTCAAAAAGGATGAAAATATAACTTTACATTTCTGTTTTAAAGTAATTTTAGTGCCTATTAGCTATAAAGTAACAGTTATATATAATTTAGAGTATGTAGTCACTCGAAACAACTTGACATTTTCACACAAACACAGAACCTTAATAATAGTCTTGGGATTTCATTGGAAGTATACACCACTACAGGATATTAAAATAACTTATGGTGCACTGTAATTCTTGTTTTGTATTTGTCCAAGTAGTTTTGAAGCATGCTATAAAGTAGAAAAATAAAAACCTAAGCTCCAAAGTCAGCTAAGCTGCCTTCTTAAAGTTATAGCAGTCTTTTCATATTAAGTATGATTAAACCAGCTGACATTTCTAGTTGTCATCTTTCTCTTCTTCCTTCCTATTAATATGCTATGCTTAAAATGTAAATGCTCTGCGTACTGCATTTTTTATTTAAAGCCCTTGCAATTGTTTGCTTAAAATAATGATGCTGATTGTATGCGTTCAGGGATCATAATAATAGCATGAAAACAGTAATTTACTTGTTGATCTTAGAGTAAACTCTGGATTTGTGCAATGAAGCACTCTGCTGCTCACACACAGTTGGATGCTGCTGTCTTGAACTTGGGTAGCTCCAAAATTCCAATGGCACTTGTGCCTATTGTTCTGCCTCCAAGGCAAATTCAAAACCATGAGGGCAATGCTTAGAGATTTATCAAACTGATGAGTTGGCTTTTTAAGAAAAATTATGTTGAAAGAAAAAAAATTAGTAGTTTTTCATAATGTTTTCTTTTTTAAAAAATTTTAATAATGCTTCAGACTTTATTGTGATTAAAATTTGCCCAAGATTTAACTTGTTCTTTTAATTGTAATCGAAGTGGCATGTGGGTAGGGATTAGGTGAGTGTGCAGATGTGCACAAAAATTAATATGAACTTGGAGGAATAGTCTCCTTGCCATAAAAGGGCTCACCAAATGTTCACAGATGGAATTTGAGTGGACCCTTATTGAATGAGCTACTAGGGCCCACTTGGGCCATTTCTGCATCAATCCTATGTAGTTTAGTTGGAAGAGGCACCATCCAGGCCTTTTCTGCAATAATTATTCTCATGCCTGATCCATTAATTTTTTAATTTGCATCAGGGTTGTTGTGTTGCAGCACCACCACTGACAAGAAAAGAATTTAAAAATGCAGTTTGAAGAAGATTGTGTGTGGCTACACTGATTTTTTTTTTCACAACCTTCTTTACTATGAAGTGGTCAGACACAGATTTTAAGCATGACTTTCAAAATCAAACGGAATCCAGAAAATCTTGCATATAACTCAATATAGGACTTGCTCTGTCAAGAAACTTTCAAACCCTGGTGATGGTGGGTAATTTCAAATAGCTAGAGAATCGGATGATCTGAAAGGAAATAATTTTAAAGTACTACTGCATGCAATCAATGTTTCTTTCTTCCTTCCTTTCCTTTCTGTCCCACCCCAATGTTTATCTCTTTCTTATTTTGATGTTTCTTTTAAACTGTTGAATTTATAAAAACGCATGTGAAAACAACCCAGTCTGTAGGTTTTTCTCTTTATACCATTCTTCCCAGGAGTCCCACTGAATTTGTACACAGCAGAAGACAGCAGAAATGAAATGTAATCATTAAACTGTGAAATATGGAAATATTCCTAACAACATAGTAAAGCTATAAAAAAGACTAATTTCAGTAAAACAGGTTTTAAACAATACATCTGGGTATAGAGGCACCTGTGACATGGACTGAGGATGGCTGTTGTTACCATCCTTGGGTATGGTCAGGGAACACCAAGGAACCCTTGAGCCTCCCTGCTGTGCACTCCCACCACCAAAGCTATGGGTGGTGGAAGATCATGGGTCATCCTTTCCTGTGGAAAGGCAATGGAGGGCTCAGAGGCCTGAGGGCTTTTTTTGTGAAAGGACTAATTTCCTCCATGGTCTACCAAAACTCTTCTTTGTGTGGTTAAGAGCCTCGCAGTCAGATGGTGGAGAAGAGGTTGTGCAGAAGAAATGGGCTGTAAGAAGGTCACAGCTGAGGAGCAGCAGTTATTTAAAGCAAAATAAACATCCTTCCCATTAAATTTCACTGGCTTGATTTCAGTGTTAGTTGTGCAAATGTTTTTCAGTGGAGTTCAGTAGTTACAACAAGCTTTGAGTTATATTTCTACAAGCAGGACCCGGTGAAATATTTGAGGCAGAGCTTCTACATCTTCTTGTGCTCATCCCTTCTGTAAGAACAGGAAAGATCCATGATGCAGGAGACCAGACAGATATTCTTTCTCAGCAGAGGTTTTATTTCATACCACAGTAAAGCTGACAGCTGATGTGCTGTACCCAGCTGTGCTCACTTCTGCCATCCCATACACTGGGTAAGGCTGTGTGACTGTGGTTTTGGTGGCAATGTAAGATTTTAGCAAGAAGAGTGACCATTATTTTTAAAGTGCCCAGCTTTTTCTTTCTTTATTCATTTTTTTTTGTGTCCTTCATAATTTTTAGAAGTAGAAATAGATTTATTTAAAAAACATATTTGGTGTTGGCAATGCCAGTTGTTTGCTTCGTATTGGGAGTTTCACTTATTAAGGGCAACTGAACACCAGCTAAAAGCTGGAAAACCAGAAATAGGAATCTATATGACATTGCAATAATTTACCCCTCTGAAAATCAGAAATGGTCCATGTGCTGTTGCAGGGGAAAACAGAAGGATACTGCTCTTTCTTAGGCACTAGGATATTCTTCTTTCTGCTAATCCTTTGCTGTGAGTGTGGAGGGAGGAGAGATATTTGTGTTACTGAGAACTGGGTTGGATTTCAGAAGCTCTAGGTGTTTGGAATAGCCCACCAAACTCTGTGGGAACTACGGGTACTCAGTATTTCTGAAATAGCAGCTCCTGGTTGCATTTTATGGGAAACGTGGGGTAATATTATCTATTAAAGTTTAGATTCAGGTTCCATGACTCAGATTGACTGGTTCCATTCTATGGCAGTGGTATCCTAAATAGCAATCTAGGTGGCGAAATTTAGCTGACACTCAGTACTGATTTTTCTTTTGCCTTCCTTCACTCCTTTTCTTCCCTTCATGCCTTTTTTATAGCTTATAGTTGAGTTTTTATGGTATTGTTGGGCATTTTTACATACTCCAATATGTGGAAATTTATAAATAAATAAAGCGATTCCGGAATTGAAAAGCAGAATAATATGAATCACCTGGCTGTGAAGAAGGTATGTAATCAAAAACTTGTTTTGCCTCTATCTGTCTGGGGTATAATTTTGAAATGTTTAAAAAACATTCTCTCTTTTTTTTTTTCTTTTTTTTCTTTTTTTTTTTTTTTTAAACTGGGTCTCATCTAAATAGCTGAGCAGAAGTGAAAAGCATTAGAATATTGATCAAATAAATAGGCACAAGGAATAGGGAATTAAAGTGCTGAATGTCAGCAGGAGTGTGATAAGAGAGCCAGTGTCTCTGTAGCTCGGGTTCTGCAGCTCCTAAAAGCAGCAGGTAGATAAAGGAGCGTGTGGAACCAGGAGGAGCTCCCTGTGGGACTGCAGATGACATTGTAACTGATGACTCCAGATGACAATGTAAGAGGAGGAATGGAAAGAAATTATATTAACAAACTGTTGTCGATGGTTATAATAAGATTTGAACTGCTGAATAACCGAACCTGAAAGACCAACATATTTTTCAAGATGGTTTAGAAGGATCCCACGATTGAGTATGTCAAAAGCTGCAATTATGTCAAGAAGTATTACACAGGATGGATTCCCAACATCATATACAATAAGTGTATTATTGCAAATCCTGATGAGCAGAGCTTCACCGCTGATGAAAAAAACCCCACACAACAAAACCACAGTGAAACTTTAGTAATAAATTATAACCTTAAGATGTGTGTCTGATGACTCTTTCTCTCTCCTAATAGTGATAGAAAAAATAGATTTAAATCTGCTTAACTGATTACTGGAACATTGGGGGATTAAAAAATCCATTTAATACAGGTTTTTTTTTAGAGTTTTAGATAGCCATAGTGGATAATAATACCTTTATGATATTTTCAATATGTGGAGCTAGCAGAGAAAAGATTTTCCCAGAAAACGATCAGATTTGGCTCCAAGGGCTGTGCTGTTGGGTAAGGATTTTGTTTCCCAAATTCTAAGACTGAGAGAGAAGAACATGAAACCATGGATTTTGTTGTTGTTGTTGTTATTGTGGGAAGAGGTTCTATAATAAGTCTATCAGTTTTCTGGCATAAATTTGTCAGGGGAATAAATGTGTCTAATACATTTTTTTTATGATTGATAATGGTTTTACAAGTCTGCTAAATAAGGAAGCAAGACATTTTCTGCCTATGTTTAAATGATGGGAAAAATAGCCTGAGTGTTATAAAATGGCAAAAACATTACTAGTTCAGAGTTTTTTTAAGTTTTGAAGATTTTAGGTACATTTTGTAGACTTGCTAGTTTTGTCAACAAGGACAACAACGTGTTCAGCATTAGGAATATTTTCCTTCAGTGACTCACACTTGCTTTTAATAAATATTAAGATGTTAAAACACAAAATCTCCATAACTGCATCCACAAACTAAAATAGAAAAGCCAATTCTGAAACATAATAAATCTAAATTTGGGTCTTCTTTTTCCAAACACGTTAGTGATTTGCAGATGATGTTGATTACATTGCTGGATTTGCTGCCTTGTGCACATTGCTGCTTCTCCTCCACACCTTCATGTGGACCTTCAACAGGTCCAAATGGGTGATTCTGGCTAGAACTGGGGAAAGGTTTTGCTTTGAAGCTGTTTGGTGGGATACTCAGAAGTAGCTTAGCACCATGCTGATGAAAATGGTTTCATGAAAAATGAAAGTTTGCTGTGTGATCACTATTGAAGATGTGCTGAACACCTCCTGGCAGTGTGCTTCTTTAAATACCATCAAAAACCCTCTTTTATTTTTACCTGAATTTAGCATTTGTCTTGGGCCCCCTTTTGTTTGAAAAATCTCTTTCTGCTGAACTTGCAGCTCTGGTTGCTGTTTTGATAGTCCTCAGCATGTGAAGCAGCCCTGATAAATAAAATTTGCAAGAGCACTGGATGAAAAAAAAAATCTATCTTAATTAGATGCTTATTGAAATCTGGCACAAGCTGTATATGAAGCTTGATTTCAAAACTGAAACAAATATTTTTATATTTATGTGTACTCCCTAATATATATACCTAATGCCAGTGTCATGCACAGCTTTTCTGAAACAAATGGGAAGATGGAGGTTACTGCTGACCTCAGAGCTTTCCTACAATAAGTTTCTCAGATGATTGTAAAAATCTATGGTAAAGTCATTCTGCAGTGGCATGTAACTTTTTGTTGATTGAACTTTGTGTGCAAAGAATGATGGTGCAGAGGAGGGGGACATCTCCTGTGTGGATGCAGGAACGTGCTCATTGTTTGCAGTCTTCTATTTTTGTCACCACTGTCCTGTTTTATGAAGCAAGGTTCTTTTTCTTAGTGTCTGGTACGATGTGGCATGCAATATAATATTCAGTATTGAATTCCAGATCTTGATGTTAGTATTTGTCATCCATGTTCTTATCATGTGAAGAATCTAATAAGGGAAAGAGCCTGCAAACTTCCTATTTTACATTTAAAAAAATACATCAGGTTTTGATGTGGGAGAAGAGAAACTGAGTACAAAAGATAATTTATGGTTATCTGAAAAATGCCAAAATACAATAGAGGAAAAATGAGGGGATTAACCTTGAGAAACTATTTCTTCTGTGCTTTCATCTTCCTGTCTGGTTGGGATGCTACAGCTTGTGTCCCCTGCCAAGCATGTGTGCCTGCCAGCATGCCAAAATCTTGGGGTTTACCTGTGCTTTTCCTTTTCCTCCAGCTGGGAGGGTCTTCTCTGGGGCCGACTCCTACAGAGGTACCTGCTGCCCCTCTTGACCCCTCCATCCCTGCAGATGGGGCCACCCTGGCACGCATTGACAGGGAAACAGTTAAACAGAGCTGGTTTTATTGGTGGAGGAAGCCATCCCCTGTGAGCACTGAGGCTCCATCCCAGAGCTAAACATCACAGAGGGCCAGCAGGGTAGAGCACCCTGGCTGAGGGACCTGCCAAATCCCTCCTGAGGGTTCCTTCCCAGGGGCAACAGCTGAAGCTGCCTGAGCAGGATGGGTGCTTGGGCTTCCCTTTCCCTCTGCTCCTAGCTCTGGCTCCCAGGAATACACCACAGAGACAAAGAGCCTTTAATGAATGCAAATTTCAGAAGTTATTATTTTATTTCTTTCATGGAGAAAGGAAAAAAACCCAAAACAACAAAGGAATGGCAGGAACAGTGCAGCTTCCCCACAAATCTCCAACTAACCCTTGCACTCAATTAATCTTCGTGACCTTCTAATGCCCTGTGCCATGAATTGTACCTTGAGGTTAGGAGTAGGTCTGGTAGTAGTTCCCAGCCACTCCTCTACAGCTTTTGTGTGCCGAGCCTTCAGAAGTTGTTGATTTAAATTTGAAATTTCTTTCCTGCATAATGTCTTGATCTGATAGAGCTTTCGTGTTTAAGGCTAAGCTTTAATTTGTTTAATCTGGCATATTCTTAATTATACGAGCTGTAAATTTTATTGTATTGCAAAGCCCTGAAATACATGCATAAAGATGCAGTGCCAAGGTAAGGCTGATTAACAGGACTATTTTGCTCTTGGGTGTGACAGTAACATGCACAGGGGAGCACAGGGTGTCTGCAAAGAAAATCCCAGTGCAAAGCCACCATCCTGCAAGTGTTTGTGAATCCGTGCAGTTGACTTTCTACTAGCTGCACATGGGCCAGGAGCTCAGCTGGGATAAGTATTTCTGGCCCATAGGGGTTTAGGAAACAGCAGAAAGTGGGAAAGGGTGAGCTAAAGTTAAAAAATAATAATAATAATAAATAAAAGCTGAATGTCTTCCTGATGTCTTGCTGGGAGATTCACTTCAGCCCCCTTGTCATTTGTTATGATGTGGTTCCTGGAAGGTGCTGCCAGGACGTGGCTGAGCCACGATTCATCCTCCAGCAGGTACTGCCTGAGCTGGTGCTGCCTCAGTGAAAATGGGAGCAGCAGCAGCACTGGCAGAGCTGGGAACATGCGAGAGCAATGAGTGAGGACACACAATTATTTCATTATTCATGCATAGGATCTCAGGAGACTTGCTATAAAATTTCAGCTTCAGAAACACCAGCTTTTTTTTTTTCTTTTTTTTTTTTTTCTGGTGAGCCAAAAAACCTCTCTGCTAGTTTAGCCAGTGGAAGTAATCTAGCAAGGCTTGGTGTTTGACACAGGTCAGGAGAAGGCAACCACGTAAAAGGTCTTTAATTTTAAAGCAGGACATGAGGCTGTGCTCTGCACCCTGAGCTGTGCTGCTGTGTGCTAGTTCGGTGCACCGTGGAGGAGCTGGGGGGGGTTATCCCTGTTCTGTGCAAAAGGGATGGAGGTACCATAGAATCATAGAAACAGACAGGTTTGTGCTGGAAGCTTAAAGATTATCTAGTTCCAACTCCCCTGCACAGGCAGGGACAACTCTTCCTACACCTTCACACAGTTTCCTTTGCCCTGTTCTCCAGGTGGTGGCAGGAATGGTTAGTGCCTGATTTTTTCCAAAAAGCTGGTCCTTGTTGGTGGTTCCTGGGGAGCCCAAAGGTGGGGATGTCTGTGCAGTTTCCACTCAGCCATCTCCTCCTGCATAATTCTTTCGGGGCTGCTCCAAGTGGCGCCATAACTTCAGTTGCATGTTGCCTTTCATCAGGAACGTTGCGTGGTCTATCTAGCAGGCACTGGTATTCGGCATCATCTGTCACCTCCAGATAAAGATGGGACAGTTTGTTAAGTGACTGATGGCTTTTGCTAAGTCTTCTAAGTATGATTAATGTGGAAAAATGTCTAGCTCGGTGATAGGTAAATAGGAAAAACAAAGGCACTCTCCTCCAGGCAGTTTTTGTCTGGCCATTCCTGTGCTTTGATCACCAGGAAGGGTTATAGGAGCTGATAGCCCAGATGCTGACTAAGAGATAAAAGACATAGTCAAGATGTAGCAAAGTCCCAGGTCCTAGAGTCACATGAGTACATGAAAGTCCACTCTCCTGTAGAGAGCACGACTGCAGCCTTAGTGGTGGGAGAGAAGAGGCTGAAAAAGGTGACTCAGTCTGTAAAAACCTGTGCAGTCCAAAGCAGGTACATTCACACCTCCAGGGATGGCGTGATTCAGAGGATCTGATTCATGACTTTGCAGTGGTGATAGATGAGATTAGCATCATAGTTATGATTAAAAAGTCAGCAAAATATGCATTGCATTGCATAATTGCTGCAGTGCTGCAAAGAGTAGTTTTGTATTTCTATGTTATGTGGAGGTCTTCAGCACATCCTACTGATTGGTTAACAGTGTGGTGCTGGGAGTGGAAGACCGTGTTGGGGTAGCAGAGCATATCTGGCCACTGGCTCTTTTTGTTGAGGAGCAGAGTTGTATCAGTGGAAGGAATTGCACCTGGCTTAATGAGTAGCTGGAGTTCAACACATATGTAGTGACTTCCAGTCAACTGGTATTGCAATGCTTACTTTGTGACAGCATTTCTGAGTACTTTGGTCCTCAAATGTGTGTGTGCATAGCTGCAGGCAATCTGCCTCTGAAAACTCTTTGTGCTCCAGTAGGCTAATTTTTTCACCAATGGTAAATTAATTACTCTCCAGCCTGTTATTTGTTGTAATGCACATAACAGAAAAACATCAGATAGGCAGGCTGTGTGCACTGTTACTGATGTGGCAGGAAGCGGCTCAATGTTAGGTGTCCTGGATGTCCACAACTTGCTACACCACCAGCAGCTCTCCAAGGGCTTGATGCTTCCAGGAGCTGCTCACTCCGTAGGCCCAAGCCCATAACACACCAAAACCAATGTAAAAGTCCTGTGGATGTTTTCCTCCTCCTTGTGCTGAAATATGTCTTGCTTCTGTCTAAAGGGTTTGAGTCACATGTGATCTCATCCTGCACTTTGGAATCACCAGGGGACGTGTCATCGACTTAGGAAAATGGATCACACACATACTGAAGTATGTGTTGTCCAGTAATTCCCCAAAATAATCAGCGGATGTGAAATTGTTTTGGGTAGTTATGGTTTTCCAGATAACCCTTCATTTTTACCTGCCTCCTCTTTAAAAACTAATACACTGCTCACCGCTGCTGCTGGAGGTTTGCTCCAAAACCAGCCATCATTTTTGTACTTTCATGCATATCTTTGGAAAATGATGAAAATATTTCATTGCAAACCAGAAAGCAAAAGAATCAACCAGTAAACTTGTGTACAGTGAGATAAAAAAAAGATCAGTATTTCATTACTTATTTATTTATTCATTTATTTAAAAATCTTTAACCAGAAAAATTCATTAAGATGCAATATCTCATGTACAATGATGGCCTAGGGACGGGAGATGGATTAAAAAATGTAAATACTATTGGGTCTAATGTGTGTACTATTAACACAAATGTGAAATTAATGTAAAAGTTTCTGACAGTACAAACTTTGTTTTAACCCTTTAAATGTATGCTTAAAATAGTGCAGAATGGTGTCAGGCCCTGGCAGATGAGAGACGCAGTAAACAAGTGTGTCTCAAAAGAGACAAAATGCCAGCAAAATAATTGCCTAGCAGTACTTCATATCAATTAATTCATTTGTATTTAATTAAAAGGACTCATAACAATTGGCTGCTGTATAAAAGCCCCTTAGCTCTGGAGTCTTCTATGCCTTTTCTTGGTTTTCTGGGGCTGGATATTGTTAGCCTTTTTGAATAATTCAACCCAGATCTATTTCCTAAACAGAAAATCTATCTTTGAGTTATTCCCTTTTCTGCAGGGAAGCAGCAATAAACAGTAGCTTTGTGCCTCTTATAAATGACAATGAGGGAGACTAGGGATGGGATTTTGAAACGTACTTGAAAGAAAAAATGCTGAGTTTCCTAAATCAGTTAGAAGATGTACATTATCTAAGAGGACTCTGGTGAGCCCACACAAAGGGTAAGGGAGGGCATTGCTGGCCTGACCACTGCTATAAAGCCCCAGCGGAAGTGTAACCATGACATCTAAGTTATTCTAACCTTTCCTCTGTAGTAGTGAAGTTCATTTTATGGTGGATACATCTGCTCCTATTCATGGACAGATCTACAGCCCCTTTCCAACAGTGTCCTGTGTGCTCTCTCAGAGCTATCGAGTATGCACGTGATCTGTATGTCTGGTGAGACCTGCTGGTTTAAACACCCTTGGTTGGGAATACATGAGTGCCACCCACCCAATCCATTGAACAAAACCTACCATCAAGGCTTTGGTGGCTGCCCTTACACAGGCCAGCAGTGTTTGTCCACGTGCCACTTCCCACCTCAGCCCTCACCCGTGGCTGCCTCACTCCCAAAGCTGTCCTGTGTCCACACACTTGAGCAGAGCTCAGAGTGGTTTTCTTTTCCTTGTCAGCAACTGCAGCCTCTAGAAAGCAGCAGTGCAAATGGTAGTTCTGGTTTATCCTGTTTTCTCTGTCTGGAGATAGAATAAGCTACTGTTGTGAACTAAAGGATGCTTGTTCACCAAAGTGGCCAAATTACTTTGTTCAGAGGGTTATCTGTGATTTGTTTAATCATTTCCAAGTTAACACACAAAATCTCGTAGTCTGTGATGCCTCTCTCAGTTATTAGTGCAAATTATCCAAGTTTGTTATTAAACAAAAAAATAAAAAATGTCTCAACTTCCATCACATGTGCTATGAGGTATCATCTGTTACTACAACACCTCTGGTGACTCTAATTTCTGATGTATAGAATGGCCGACCTGGATAAATACTGTGATTTTAAGAAAAAAATGTGAATAATTTGGAGCTGGTGGAGGTTGTCGGCCCCTCTGGGGGCAGCCCAACGTGGATGTGTTTCAGGAGAGCCCCAGCCATGAAGCATTTTGCTGGGAAATAATTTTGACCAGGAAAATATTCATCATTTGAATGCAAATACCCAAGTGCAGAGATGTTGGTGCGGCAGTTATTGTGGTCAAGTCTTCCAAAGCCCAGGCTGATCTACCATTACAGATGATTGAACCAAGAGACTTTTGTGGAGAAGGTTGCAGTGTTGGCTGCTGTTAATTGTAGCACCTCCCTGATGTTATTCTGTTGATGCTGTCCATAATCTTGCTGGAATGGTTGCCCTCTGCCTTTGGCATAAACCAGAGGTAGCATTAAGTGAGGGAGCAGGGTCAGAGGCCTTTCAATGTCACCCTAGAGGGGTGCAAGCATGGCAGGAGTCTGTCCCTGGGCTCTGCTTCTCCTTGGATTGCCTGTGCCTCCTTGCTTCAGGAGGGATTCCCCGGAGTGGATTTACAATTCCCATCATTTCCTCCCATTTTTAGCCTCCCCAAAGAGAGAAACTCTCTCGCCCTGTGTGGTGGAGGTGGTGTGGAAGGGTTAACCCCTGTCCACCCCCCTCCTCTGCCTGCTGAAGTGCCTGGTTTGCAAAGGATTGATAGAGTCCCCTTGAGAGAAAGATTCGCATTTTCACCGTTCCATGTCAGGGAATGAGGTTGTGTGATTTTTGTGTCATTTTGCACTACCATATTTCTTCCATTAGGAATTCTAATATTTCACAACCTCTGTCAAGGAAACTGCTACTCCTAATGCATGAGGCGAATGCATTCCAGATGGCCTCATAATCCAGTTCAGGTTTTTCACATACATTATTTCAGTTCCAGGGAGGGTCCAGGCTCAGGTTTGCCAAAGCTGGTTTCATGATTCATTTGCAACTGCAACAAGTTAATCCCAGAGCGAGTAGCTATGTCCACTTCAGGTGAATTCTTGCCTGCTGGCTCCAGACGTTGGCTGGTAAGAGGTGCTTCCAAAATAGGAATTTATACTCAGCATCTTCTTGCCAAGTTCTTCTGCTCCGTATCCATGGCCAGTGGATCCAGGAAAAGTTTCTAAAACAAGAGGTTTCTTAATTTATGAACAGTATTAGCCATTCAAACTGGTCCAGTTCAATGAACACATTTTAAAGCATCAAGAAAAATATTTAAAAGGGGAAAGCCCAATGAGTTATGCACATAGAATATTAAAATTTAAAATAATTCCATGGCTGGAATCATGATTAGTGCTTAACTTTGTTAATTCTCAGTCCTACAGCATAAGCAGCAGCAAAACTAGCAAAGTATAACTTTATGTATCTTTCTTGAGTCTGTGCAGGGTCAGCCTTGTTTTCTGCTTGTTTCCTTCTAGATTTGTGAACTTTTCAGCAGAGCTTTTGTATTGCATTTCTTTAGACTGTTTTCTGTTTGGGAATTTCCTTTGCTGGATATTAAATACAACCCTCTGTTTACATTCTGATAGGAAAACATTTTAGCAAACATTGTCCTAGTTCTACCCATCTGTAGATGCAGAACAGGTCAATATCTTCCTGGTCATAATGATTTGCCACGATCTTCTCCTTGTCGCAGCAGCAGAGACACCCAGCTTAGGACAAAGCTGTCTCCATCCCTTTTGGTCTTCTTTTGTCTCCAGCACATTTGGCTCCATCACACCAGCTGAAATTAAATGATATTTCCTGAGCACTGACCTCTCAGACACTTATGTGGACTCAGCATTTTAATTGCTGTTCGTGTGAATCATCTGAAGCTGGTGCATAATTTCTTGAGACATTTATAGGAGATCTACAGTAGACATTTACTCTAAATAACAAAAATCCATAAATCCCATGAAACTTTCCCCTACTTCATTTCAACTTGTTTGTACAAGGAGCTTCATGTCGTAATAACACTTTTTGGCCTTTGTTTGATTGGAAATTTCTATTAGACCGTTACGAGAAAATAACTTTATGCTTCAGGTTTTATGTTTCAATTTGATTAACAACAGGCTTTTACAAGGACTCTAGCTCTGCTGCCCATACTGTACGCATCCAACGTTATTGCACTGGCTGTTTTTCTGCACGGAGTGGACTTTATCAAGAAAATTATATTTCCTGCACATGACATTTTGGAAATGTATTGTATGTCATATCCCTGTCTTAAACGCTGTTAGTGCGAAGCATCTGATGCTGGTTTATAATCTTTGTACTATATTTATAGCAGACCCTTGCTCTGTAGTGTTCTAAATTTCCTGCTTATGATGCAATGGCAAAAGTCATTAAACATTAGCAGTAATAGTATTTTCACTGTAATAAAGTGTTAATTACTTCCACATGTTAATCGAGTTGGGGGAGTAGAGAGATTTTTGCTATTGTTACTGGGCCTAAAATAATTTCCATGTGATAATTTTCCAGGATATCAAAAACTGAATAATTATGCACTAATTAAGAAAGTAGAGCCTGCTCTGGAGTTAAGACTGCATTAATTTTAATGTTTTTACAGTCCTTTAATTGGGGAAAGGGCTGTAAATTGAGAGCTGACGCACTCTCCTACCATAAGCAGGCCTGCCTGTGCAATCTGCCTCCTATATACTGCAACCCAAGGTCAGCACAAGTTTGCAAAATCCCTCTGCTCTTCATACGAAATGTATTGGTGGTGAAGCGTGCATCTATCACTCTGACAAGCATTTAACTCTCCAAGAGCACATGCTCTCACTTCTTAAATTATTAATTGCATTAAATACATTTTCATATCGCGGACTGTTTGCTACAAACTGTTCCTGGGCAGGGAGAGGCAATCCCCCCACAGTATGAGACACTTTGCCTTCTGTTCTTTCTGCTGGGAAGGGCTTGGTTTCAGGAAGCTGCTGCTGAAGGGCTTGTGAATGAAACTACAGAAAATTGCTGAAAAAGTCACCCTTGCAAAGTCTTTTTTTTTTTTTTTAATGTTGATCAGTTGGCTCCAATTTCCCCCCTCTCTTTTGTTCTGCACTAATGTCTGTAAGTCCATATTGTTTGGGTTTGTTTATACCTTTACACTTATCAGCTCGTGCAGTTTTCCAGGGTATTCTCCCTGTCACACCATTATCACAGGCAATGGCATCATCATCCGCTTCATTATCATCTCTGGGTCATTCCAGCCTGGAATGGCTTCGTGTTACAACTAAAAGGAGGAATCTGGCAAATGGATCATATTATCTCCCTCTCTCACTCCGGCATTTGAATGCATTATACAAGACACAGTTTTTATATTAAGAGGCATCATGACCTTTGCCTATTACATGTTTATTTTAGCAATACTCACTAGTGCTGCTGGAGTTCAGCTCCTGCCAGTTCCTGGTGCTGTTGTAAACCCTGTGTTTATACCTCAATCGTGCCAAATCAGCTCCTGGGCTGCAAAGGGAATGCTATGGTCCAGGTGGGAAAGAGGAGCCGGGGTGGCAGCTCCCATTCCTGCTGGCTGCCCTGGGAGGATGGACCCTGAGGGTCCCTCCTGGGGGGCTGCTCCCAGCCCTGCCCTGGGCAGTGGAAGGACCTGCTCCTGCTGTCACCATGTGGACTTAGACCTGGGGGTGTTGAGAGCTTGTTGAAAATGAAGGCTCACTGGGTTGGGGTTTGGAGTTAACTCTTGAAACATTGCACCCAGCATCTCATGGTAATCAAGGCTTGGCACAGGCAGGATACTCCAGAATTTTAAAGCAAAGATTGCTTTAAGTCAGGGAAAATCCAAGGGAAAGCTTGCTGGGGATATGTTTAGGGTGTGGTTCCCCAGGTTAAGATATGGTCAGAAATAGCAAAGCATTTTCATCCACTCTAAGATGAGCCACCTACCCACGGGAACCTTCAGCAGACTTTGACATTTACTCATGACTCTGAGCTGACATTTGGTGGAGGTTTGGATCTCAGACCTTCTTGGTATCCCCTCTCTCGTGTTCCATTTGGGCCTTAAGGAAAACACCTCAGGCATTAACAGAAATATTAAAATATTTTTCTACCAAGGATGGGTATGCTTGCTTGGTTTGCTTGCAGTTTATTCACAGTTTAATTACAGTTGAGTTTGTTTTGCCTGTGACCTTAATCATTGAAGAACCCTCCTTGTCCTTTGTCTCGACCCAGGAGCTTTGTCCTCCTTGTCCCACAGTGTGTGTATGGATGGGGAGCTGAGTGAGCACCCCTGGGGCTGGTTCTTTGTTGTCACGTTGACCAAAACCACGACACCTGGTAACAATAATGGCATTCCTGCTGTCAAGAGCAAGGTATGGCATAATTTCAAAGAAGTAGGTGTAAATATCAGAAAGGATAAACAGGTCACCTTGAGCCTCCTCCTTGTCATTTCAATAATAAATCTTGAGAAGATGGTGGTGACTTACCAGTACTATGAGACCAAGCAAATCTGAGACACATTCAGAGGTGTTTCCAAAGTGTGTTGATGCATTTTGATGCATTTCCCTCTGCAACAACGTGAGGCAACATGAGCTAAAATCGAGTGGCTTGGAAGCATCTTTGCAGTTTTACTGCTCTCTGCTAAAACAGCACAGAGAAATAACCCCAGCCTTCTGGAGGTGATGGTTTGAAATGCAGAGTGGGTGAAAGTCAAAGTTAAATTACTCTTTTGCCCTCCATCCTAAGGAGGACACAGACTGGCCATGGTTTGCTTTGCAGGATGAGTTGGACAGTTGAGTGGGACGTGGGAGCTGGAAAACTCAGATGGAATTGCAGCCTTAAGTGCAGATTTCTTAGCTGTTTTGGGGAATAATATTTCTTGCATCATTTTAATGGCACATTCCTTTGAGGCAACATAAAGAACATTGTGATGCAGTTGGTGCTTTTATTATGCCTGTTCAGTGGCTCAGGGGGAAGAAGTCGTACTTTTCAATGGTCAGAGTTACTTCTGTCCAGTTGCAAAACTATGACACATCTCTGCAGCAATCACTCTACCTGCTGTTCAGGAGGCAAAGATTGCAGGAAAGTTAACAAAGACAAATTGTAGAAAGGCAAGGAGAAACATTTTTCACTCAACTTCCCCCCCCAGCCCTTTCTCCTGCTTCAGTTTCTCTATTACCATTGCATTAATTAGAAATTTAGGTAAATGACATAAGTGCCCTAATTTTTTATTTCTGCCAGGAGAACAATTAGGCCATTAGAAGTAACAAATGGTCTGGACACATATTGCCTGTTGAAAATTTCAAGCTGCATTATTTCTGACATGAAAAAAAAAACAACAAATAGTAGTTGTTTTGGCCAATTTTTACCATAAGCAATGTCAGCTTTAGCAGATGCAGTGTACCATTGGCTTTTTTGTTTTTGTTTTTGTTTTTGGTTTTGTTTTTGGTTTTGTTTTCCTATTGTCATGGCTCATTAAAGTATGCTGACTCTTGTGGATTCCCATTTCCTTTAGGTAAATAGTTATTTACATGAACTGCAACATTTTTCTTTGGTGACAATTTCTAATTGTTCAGGCAACCCAGGGTGATATATTAACCACTCTGAATAAAGCTTCACCTATGAAATAAATTACTTTAAATTAACTATCCTTTCAAAAGAGGCAAAATTTCCAAATGGACAAATTAGACCCTTCTTAACCACATATGGTAAGTGTTTTAAGCATTTCCCCACTGGTAGTTACTCCAGAGAACAATCCTTCATGATGGAGTGGAAGACTTCTCAACTCATTTGGAGTCCTTTTCGTGCCAGCTCTTGCCAGCCATGTGCTCAGAAGGGCTTGTTCTGCGGCTCAGCACCCTGCAGGATGATCTTTCTGTGGCCTTCATAATTTTGCACTCTCATATTTTTAACTCTTGCCATGCTATGTTAGAGGTAGAAAAGCCCCCGCCCTCCTGCCTGATTTAATCTCATTTTTTAAAATGAAAATCTGATTTCCAGCTTCAGCTGGTCTAAACAAGGTGCGAGTACCTCAGCACACTGTGACCTTCTGGCTCATCTCAGCTGCCAGGAGGACCTGGATGGCTTCACTTTGCATTTCTTAGCTACAGCTTGTGTTGCCAGGCTTGCTTCTGCTTCCACTTATGCAACTAAGAGATCCCACCAGGGGCAGCAGGCTCACACTGAGGAGAAACAGTTCGCCTGAGCTGATTTTAGGTTTGTCCGAAAGACTTATAGAATCATGGAAAAGTGAAGGTTGGAAGGGACCTTAAAGCTCATCAGGTTCCAACCCCCCTGCTATGATCAGGGACACCTCCCACCAGACCAGGCTGCACAAATCTCATCCAACCTGTCCTTGAACACCTCAGGGATGGGGCTTCCACAACCTCCCTGGGCAACCTGTTCCAGCACCTTCCTACCCTCGTGGTGAAGAATTTCTTCCTGATGTCTGACCTAAATCTCCCCTCTTTCTGTTTAAGATCATTACCCTTTGTCTTATCACTGCCCTCTCTGCTGAAAAGTTTCTCCACTGCTTTCTTTTTGGCCCCCGTTAAGTATTGGAAGGTAATTATAAGGTCTCCCAAAAGCCTTCTCTTCTTGTACTTTAAAAATATCTATAGCCTTTTATCCAGAGTAGATGTGAACGGGACATCATCTTCTTCAGGTCAGAATTTAAAAAATACATCAATGAACATGAAAATTCCCCTATACCTTTTGTTTTAGCCACCTAGACAGCTTTAAACATTTGTAAGTCTTTGCGAACTCATCCTCTGGGCTGCTGAGCACCCAAGCCCCATTTCAGCCTAACTCAGGGCAAAGCCACTTAAGCACTTTTTAAAACGTTACTGACATAACTCCTTCCCCAGTGTCTGAGTCGTGCCAAATATTGCAAGATAGAAACCTAAGAAAACATGTTTTTCTAATTTAAATCATAACTTGACCACATTTCAATGTCCACATTTTGTGTTTAGAAATGAAGAACTTCTTACAAGGAAGCATCCAATCAGTTTAAATTATACTTAGTTTGTTTTTATGGTTTCCCATGACTTTTTTAGGCCAGTGTAGTTTCCCGTTTCCCACACATTAGAAGCCAGTATGTCAAGACATTGGAATGTATTAGGCTGCTTAACATAATTTCAGCACACTTTTGAAATGGTTTCTACTACAAAAGACCTAGATATTGTGCATCCATTTTACAAAAATAGCAAATTAAAAGAAGATTGTGTTTTCTGTTTGTATGGGAAAAATTTAATTAAGGGTTATTTTGGTACTAATATTTACTCTACAAGAGTAATTAAAATAGAGAGATCAGTAAAATGGGTGTAGCTCTAAACACATGTTCTTGCTTTGTTTAATTATGTTGATTAGGTTTAAACCCCAATTTGGCATCACCTCCCTTGTCTTAATATGTTGTTGATGAAACCATGTGGAGACCTGACCTTAATATAATCGTGACAAACCTCATTTGATTACCTTTAGCTAATTAAAACATACATTATATGTACCATAATATTATTATTATTCATCTTGCACTCCTCTCACTCTATGTCTTTATGCTGGAAAACAAATCATATCGTGAGTTTTCTGTCTCTTAAGGACCTCATACCTTTTGTATAATTGGGAGAGGTGTTTATTTCATGGGCCAGTTATAATAACAGTAATTATCATATAAAAGCTCTGTGAATTTTTAAACTGCAGCTTGGTGTGAAGTTTACTGTGGCTCTGTGTTGGTGAGTGCAAGGAGCAGCCTGCAGTGGGACAGCTGTGGGGCTTGCCATGTCCTCCACCCCATCCTTCTGCTTTCCCTCCACTTTCTCTTCCATTTTGTGACCAGTTTACAACTGTTTTCCCCAGTCTCAGCTGCACGTATTGCAGCCAGTTGTTCTTGCTCTCCTATCTGCCATGAACACTCAGGGTCTGATCCCAAGGCTTTGGTGACTTTATTTCAGATACCGGGTTTCTTTGGGGGCTGCAACCTTGTGTGTGCTCCTGGGGCATCATAAACCTGGGTATGACCTGGAAATGCCCCCGGGGAGGCTCCCTGCCCACCCTTGGGGGTTGTATCTTGTCCTTGGCTGCTCACCCCACTGCAGACATGGCTGTATTAACCCACCACCATCACAGGTGTTCTGTTCTCACTGACAAAGCAGTTCTGCAGACTGGGAAGTGTCATAGAAAGGCAACTTAGGGCTGGACTGTGGGCAACATTAATTGTATTTGACTAAAATGTTTTGGTAGCATCTAGTACTGTGCTGCCAGGGACATCATCACAGCCTTTCATCTCACACTGGCCTTTTGAGTCTGACAGTGCCAGCATCCCCAGTTTGTCCCTGCAAGAAACACAAATGAAGCAAGAAAAAATATATTTAGAAGATTTTCAAGTGGAGTTGTATGAAAAATTTCGAAGTGAACAGGTCTGAGACTGTCTGTGAGAATGTGATAAAAAAAAAAAAGAAATTTGAACCTTAGTCACCAGAGTGCCAGGCTGGTGCCCACCCCACTGGACTATTTTTCTAAGGTGTAGACATCTTCCTGCTTGCAGCACAGGTCTGATGCGAGAACTAACTTCATTTGTCAGCCAGGCTCACCTCACTTGATTTGCCTCCAAAGGATGATTCCTCATCTTCCACTCACTGGCAGGGGGAGGTTTTCATTTAGAACAACCTATCTGCAAAGAAGCTGACCTAAATAACAACAAAACTGACAACAACAATAATAATAACGGGAACAATAAGAACAATAATAAACAATTGGAAATTGCAGCCACTTCACCTCTCCTGAATGCCATTGCAGCAGGACAAGGAAAGTGATGACCACTGAAGGTATATTCCTGTCAAGAGCAGTCATTCCTGTCCCAGCCAAGAGCATGGCACTGAGGCAGGGCATGTGGTAGGGCTGCCAAGCCATGCTGTGTTAATCTGCTTTGCAAAAACCTCACTTGAGGTGAGGACTGGAGTAACCAGGGTGATACTGGGTGTTGGATCTGCCATCTGTGGTCCATCCTTGGCTGTAGACCCCAGCTTCTCACACCCACCAACAGTGGGTGCATGGGGTAATGACTCCATCAGCTCTTGGTAAATCCCTTGGCTGTTGCCTCTGTCCTCATGTTCCCAGACTCATGGCGAGGAAGAAGTATCAGTATTTGACCACTAGTGGGTTGAGGAGATTAAATTTTAATGCTTCCATCTTCCCACTGATGCACCTCGTGGAAAATAAATAAATAATGGTTTAAAAAATGTACAAAATCTAATTTAAAATGACATTGCGGTTTTATTTAAAGTCATGGAAGCTGGTTAATTCCAAAATGCTCTCATTAACTCACATCATTTAACAAGTTTCTATTCATTTAGCTCGCTCTCTCCAGAGCCTCTCAGCTGCTCTACCTCAACACATTGACAGCCTTCTGTGCTTCTGCTTCCCAGGAGGGGGCCTAAGGTGACTTTAAACTACCTTTTCATGCTCCCAGAGCTGGGGTGCAGAAATGAAATGGTGCAACTTGGTGGGCTCTGGAAGTTTGTCCGTCAGTTCCTGGGCTGCCTGCTGAGCTGGGCCTCCACCTGCTCTGCCCTCCTCCCCAGCCCTCCCCACTCCCCCTGTCCTGCTATTTCTATACTGGCCTCAGCTCCTGCGTGGGGGATATTTCCCATGGCTGATCTATAATTACTGAGCCATCATGGGCCTTGCAATAGGTGTAAAAAGGTTGGAGTTTAAAGGAGGATGTCACCCCATTCCTTGTTTGCTCAATATGGGTTCTGAGACTTCCCCTTCTCTGGACCTGTCCTTTACATTTCAATTTCAGATCTCTCTGTAGTTTGGCTTATTATCTTCCCCATTTAATGATACTTAGGTTTATTGGGGTTTTCATTCCTTTTGTCTTTGCTATTAGCAGCAACTTACTCAATACTCCTTGCTAAAATTAATTCCTTTTTTTTCTTTTATTTTTATTTTTTTTAATGCAAACTTCCAGCCAAAGAGAGATTGAAAAGAATCCCTTTTCTCTCCCTCATTTCCCTGTTCTTTTCTTTTTTTGTTTTATTCCTTCTGGAATCTGGAACTTTTATTTCCAAAAGTGCTACTGATAAATGATTAGATTTCTGGAGGCTTGGATTTGAGACTGGGGTCTTTCAGTGACTGCTGAGCAAGCACCTTTCAGTAACTGGGCCCTTTTCCCAATGTCTCAGGCTCACAACATCCAAAACTCTTGGTTTCTTCTGGAAATATGAACCTTTGGGTTTTAATGCTGGTGCTAGAGCCGGAGTCTGCTGCCATCTGCATGCCTGAAACTTGTTTGTGGACATTCAGTCCTTGGCTTTGATTTTCTTATAAAATTCTAGAGATAAAAGCAGCCTCTCTTCCGTACATCGTTTTGTTGTACATTTATTTTCATAGGGAAGTGACTGTCCATGTAAGACATGGACATGAGAGATGGGCATGAGCAACATTCCTGTTATCTAACCCTACCAACAGCAATGCAGAAGCCTTAATCTGGAAGAATTGCTGTTTGTTGGGGCTTTATGGGGAAAAATCCACTAGTTAGGCTGATAGATGAATTTTGGGTATTGGTTTAAAAAACACAGCAGCTTTCTTCCAGAAAATGTGAAACATTTTCCAGCCCTGAAGAAGGTGCACATTCATGAACAAATGACCCTTTCTGAGCACGAAGCCCTGCAGGGGCTGTGTTCCTCAGCCTGCAGCAGGTGGTCTGAGCAGAGTGTGTCCTCAGGAAAGTTTTTTCCTCCTGACCCTGACATGACAAATTCATGTTCACATTGAGGATGATCCCACAGGCTGAGCCTGGCTCCCGTGCTGGGGCAGCAGGTGTGTTCACCTCTCTCTGAAGAAGCAGCAACCCTCAGCATCCCTCTCCATCCCTCAGCATCCCTCTCCAGCCAGCCCCTGAGGCCTCTTCTGCCATTGGCTTTGCTTCTCATAAATATTTCAGAGTTCAAGAGTGAAGAACAGGAGGAAAGGCAGTTGTTTGGTTGTTGTTGGTTTTTCTTGTGGAAAAAAAACAGTGAGAAATATCTTACAGTAGTGCAAGGGCAAAGCTGGTCTCTGTGCTGGAGGCTGGAGATGTCCCCTGGCTGGGGTTGAGCACTGCTTATCCTGGAGTAGGGGTTTCTTCAGCTTTTTTGTAGACTTTTTTGTCTGTCTCCAAATCCCTGGACCAAGCCCAGCAATGTGAGGTGCAGTCCTGAGCCATCACAGCTGCAACTTCAGGCCACCACAGCACTAGGCTTTGCTCCAGCCCTGACCTGGAGGTGACAGGCACAGCACTCCTGTACCAGTTGCCATTTAGTTCTCATTTTAACTAATTAAAAGCCTTTTGAGTTTTTTATTTTGATAGTAATTTGATGTGTTATGTTAGTTTTACACTGAGTACTTAAGATTGCCTGAGAATATTTATTCCTGAGAACTTATTTAATTGGTAATTGTATTTTACTTAGAAAAAACCCCACAACAACTTATTTTAAAGAAAAATAATTAAAAACATCAGTTTACTCATGATCATTTGGGGATTAAAAACTATATTTAATCGTGCAATGGCTTTTTATTATTTTTATTCTTGTGTTATAGCCAGTGTACAGTGGTTTTATCTCCTCTTTGTACTTGCAATAACATATTATTTGACCATGAATCACTTTAATGGATTGAAACATAAGCATGTGAATTGAAAAATAGATACATTAGTCAAATCAATAAATAAATATGAAAATATATTTCTACTATGAAAAACCATCTTGGCTACTGTGTCCTCCAACTTGGACAGAGAAAGCTGAAATATATAGCTGTAAAATATGGCTTGCCGTGTCAACTAGCCAGTGCCTGCAGCCTAAAAGGAATTTTGAGCACTGGGTAAGTAGTATTTCATCAACAAAATCATAAAATAAAGACATTAAAATGAAGGAATGATTGAGTGCTGCAGGACGTTTGTAAAATCACCCTTCAGTCTGGGGCTGGAGTAGTTTAGTATTAGACATTGCATACTTTTCATATAAATTTGCTTACAAATAGCATGCCTTAACAAGCAATATTGCCAGACTGCCCCTGTAGCAAATATTTTTTCACTCTCTTGCTAAACAAACTCTACTTCATGTATTCTATGGCCTGGCCACTGTAGGTATAAATAATACATCTTTAATACTCTAAAAAGAATACAGTGTAAACCTTCACACAGGGTATTAAGACCTTGTAATGAACTAAGACAGGGTCTGAGCTGGAGAAAAGCCTTTTTCACATATTTGTCATTTCCAAGGTCCATCTGTGGAGCTTTTTGAAGCCCAGTTCTGCTTCACTGGGGTAAATCCAAGGTTTCATCTTCCTTAGGGAAGTTTCCTTGGATTTACACCATTCAGACAGCAGAGTGTGGCCTTTTTCATTTACATTTGCGTGACCTCTGCTCCAACAGGACTGTACCTTTGCATTCAGCTTGGGAAGCCAATAAACAACCTTTACAGCTATGGATCAGTGTAAGCAGCTCAATAAAATGGATATATAATTGTTCATCTTACACAGTCTAGAAATAAGCAGGTTTCAACGCCTTTTTTTTAGCTGACATGCACTCAGAAAAGAGGAGCTTTCCATTTCCTTTTAAGTTGCTAATTAGCTATACAAGAGAATGACAAAAATGCAGATTTTACCAAAGTTTATTTGCATTTTTCTACCTTGACATATTATGCAAATATCAAGTTGTCATTTGCATATGACAAGATTATCTGATATTGTTTTACTTCAAGTCACTTCAAATGCTGATACGAAGCAAAAATGTGGATAAATGTATGTTATGTTTTATGTTTTTTAGGGGCTCCGTCATTACTTTTTGACTGATACATTTTGCATATGAACTAGACTTCATAATGTAGCCATCCCAGACACATTTGCTGAAGTGTCTGTGATATGGAATTTGAATTATGAGTATGCTTAGCACGACCAAGCTGAAGGAAGTTGAAACTTCAGATTAAAAAAATGACAACAACAACAACAAGTTCCTGTGAACTTAGGAGCAACAGTGTTTTGCTTAAGTTGTTGCATAATAATTGCAAAATATTCACCACCACAGAAATGTGGAGGTACCAGAATAAGGTAACATGCTATTAAAAAATATGAAAAAGATGTTCTGGTCAAGATAAGTCCTGTTTTCAATTAATTTGGCCTGATGATACTGCATCTTCTTGCTGACACACTCCCAGAGGTCCCTTGTGGAGTGGGGTGCCCCCGGGGATGTGCTGGGCATCCAGCCTTGCTGGGGTGGTACAGCTGAGGAACCTCACCAGCTCGGGCTCCTAACACAAATGTCTCCTGTATCGCTGCAAACAATCCCACTTCAAATTATTGTGCAGTTGATTGTGTTTTCAGCAATGTGCTTTTGCTGGCAGTAGAGAAACAACTTCAGAGGCAATACCCTGGAATCTCTTCCTGTTATAGATGGCTGTAGCTCATAGATATAATGTGGTTATTTCTTTCATTAAAGGAACTAAATAATGTTATTAGATTTTGCCTTTTTTTAGTGCATCAAATGGCTTGTTTTACTGAGGCTGGAATTATCCTTTTTCCAGAAATCCAGAGGTCATTTATTACACAAAGCACCTTGCGTTTCCAGAAAAGGGAGGGAGCAGCTTTAGCTGTATTTCTTGTGTCTGCTTCCTCATTGCCTGAGTGTGAAAACTTTATTGCTCATTATCTACTGGGCTGTGATGAAGTGACAGATGATTTATTGGGAGCCAAAAACTGTGTTTCAATGGTGAACATTTTTATCCTTTTGTGTTGCAGCCTGCCAACCCCTCTAACTGCTGAGGCAACAAATAAAGAAAACTCACTGCTGGAGGGCCCTGCAACTATCACTCATAAATGTCCACATTTCAGATCCCACTCTGTTTCTAATTTGATTCAATTCCCTTTTGTTGCTTAAAAATTCAATTTGTTTAATTGAGCTGTTTGACAGTAAAATCTGAATTCCATGCATTTTAACCATTCATATTAAATTTCCCTCCACATAGTACTTTTATTAATGTGCTTTAAAAGAGGTCACTTTAATTTAAATTTGGTGACCTTACAAGCTTATAAAAAGATCTATATGCTATCCTTCTCCAACTGAAATTAAATTAAATAAATGCAAGATAATGTCACAGTAGATATTTCTGACTGAGTTTTTGGGTTCTGCAGAAATGAAACCTGCAGTGAGATGCTGGCAAGTGCTTGTGCCCTTCCCAACCTGTTTTCAGAAGAGAACAGAAGCAACAACGATGGTGCAAAGAACTTTCCAGGGTGTGTTCAATGAACCATTGAAATTCGTGTACTGAAGTTGCAGGACAGTTACATTGTTGTGTGTCTTTATTCAGTGAGTACCCTTTCCCTGCTTGGATTGTTTCTATTTCTTTTTAAAGAGGGCTACATTGTTTTTTGACATTTAAATAGCTGAGCATCTTTTCCTGTAGGATTAATAGGAAATACTGGAGCCGGTGCAAGACTTTAAGATTTAGTAAACTTTAATCTGTAAAATTTAATAGCAATATCCAAGTCATTATGAGTATATAGGATGTCGTGTGGCTTTACAAACACGTTTAAGCAATGAGTTATGTTACAAGAATGGGTTTGCTGTGTATCATTACGTCCAGGTAAATGCCAGGATGATGACATAATTGGTAGTTGGGAGTAAAATACAACCTCTGTAAAATGTTACTAAGGTAAATGTAGCAGGATTGTAAGTCATTATACATAAACATGACTAGGAGTTATTTATCATTTTCTGAAACATGGAATAACCTGAGCTCGCAGTGTTTCACCATTTCTTCATCACACTGTGCAAAGCTGTTCTGACACTCTCCTCACCAGGTGCTCCCTTTCATTCCCCTTTAATGATTTACCAATACCCTCTCCCCAGATTCACAGGAGGTTACTTTCCCTGGTGCTCTCTGATGGTACTTGTGATATACAAAGTCCTAAAAACTGGCCTCATTAGGAATGAGATCCTGCCAGCTTCAGACACTGACAAATTTACGACTTTGGATTAAAGGTCATATGTGCATTTCAGCCATTAAAATAGTCCCATTCCATAATACCTGGAACCATAAGGAAATACATTTTTGCACCCAGATGCCCGTTCTGTTAGTTTCTGCTAAAGACATACAGTAATAGTTTGAAAGCAACAAAAGCCTATTTTGTACCTGTTCAGCTTGCAAGTGTGTTAGCCCTAGGCTACTGTTTAACTTTTAACCCTCTTGTTCACACAGCGTACATGCATAAAGCTACAATGTACCACATAATGAAGCAAAGCTAGCAACATTTGTTTTATACTGCTTGCTATAGGACAGCTTCTCTCTGTTCTTAAAATCAGTTTGGAAAACAAAACCAAGAGAAAGGCATCTTTCTATGAAATGAGTGATTATGCTGGGTTTTCGCACCCATTTAAGAGCAGACCTGCTATGCTTTCTGTATATTAACAGGGCTTTGAAGTAAAAAAGAAATAATTCAGCACAAAATGACTCTGAAGAAGAATTTCTTTTGCCATTCTTTTTCGTGTCTGATTTTAAAACATTTTATCAAGCTTCCACTATATGTGCCAAACACTCTCTTGTCAGGTGTAGGATGAACTACAGTATAACTGTGAGATATTTCTTTCCCTCATAACAATCTTGAGTCATAGCCCATGATGAATTATTTGTACCATCACAAGGAAATTCCCCTCTTCTGCACTTAAACCCAGCAAAATTACACACCAATTGTAGCAGAGAAAACATCTGATGTGACAGCTGTATAGCACACGGAGATCCATTGGTCCATTGGTTAATCAGCAGATTTTAATGGTGCTGGGGAATATGTGGTAGCAGTGTCCTGAATTAGAAAAGGCTCTGTGTTCTCACTAACAGGACAAAGCTTCTACGTGTAGATGAAGAATTCCTACTGCTTTAATCCTTCAAATTAAAACAAAGAAAAAAAAGAAAAAGAAAAAAAAAGAAAAAGAAAGAAAAGAAGAATGTGGAAAATCTGCCATAATTCAGAACACAAAAAGGAAATCCTGTGGATGAGTCAATTATATGGTTCCTAATGATGGTTCAGCCTGGAGACCTTCTGTGAGGAGTGCAGGAAATAGGGGAAGATTAACTTGGTTAACCCTCTCCCATTTCCCTGTGCCAGGCAGGTACTTTGCTTACTGTGTTTCCTCCTCTTTAACCCACACTGTTATTTCCCACTTTCCTTAGGGACAGCTTGAATTTCTACAGGTCTTCCCCAAACTTCATATGCATTTGCTCTTTGTTTTTTATACTAACAGTTACAATGGGAAAAAACATCCAACTCCAATTGGTGAATTAGGACTTAGAGGTTGGGTTGTTTCTACCTGTCATCATTAATGCGTCTCATCACACGCTCAGGAAAATTAAGATCACAGTTTTCTTGGGCAGCTCATTATTAGGGATATATCCCAGAAATTAGAAATCTCCCCAAAATTATAAGTAAAATCTCAGAGGCCCCTGAAGACAGCATCTTTAGTGAGCTAAAGACTTGCCCAAGTGCAATAATGGTAATGATAAATAACCATCATTTATTTTTATACATTCCCGTATCATTTAGGACCTCATAGTGCTCCACAATAAAATCAAAGAAACATTAACTTGAAGTAAACAAATGACAAAACAAACATTAGCAGATGGGCAAATTAACAACAAAAATAAACAAATCAGCAGGTCAGAGGCTCGAATGAAGGGATGAACCAAGGCATTTGGAGCAGGGACTTCAGTGGAAACTGCAAAAAATGGTGAAGACTGAAAGGTTGCTCACTCCCCAGTGCCCCAAAGTGCACAGCACCCTCAGAAACCACTGGATAAAGTGATGGTGCCACTAACAAAGTGTCTTCCTGTATTCTAAATTTGCCAGTTTGCAGCATCACCTTTGTGTTCCCCAACCTTGAAGCTCCCTAAACACCTCCTGGAAGCCTTGTCTACAGGCATGGTTGGGTGGAGTTGCCATGCACGTTAGACTGAGATGGACGGTGGCAAACTGCAAACATCTGGGCCTTGGGTATGATTTATTGTCCTGCCTTCATCACTCACACCCACATTTAAAGGAATATATATATATATAAGGAAAAGCTTACAGATCTTTTTTGGACCTTTGGTGTAGTGGGCAGGGCTTGTTCATCTGCATAGCCCAGAAGCAGTGAAACTCTCAAATACCCATTCCCAATAAATTTGTGGTCTATAGGTGAGCAATGGTCAACATAAGCATTTTTTGTAATGGCAAGTGGGATCTTGCTGCTGTGAGGAGAATAGTATAATTTATTGCTCTTGCAGATAGTTATTTGTGGTACAGTTAGGCAAAAAACTTTATTGCAATAAGCTTACTAGAAATTTCCTTTCAGAAATTTTGGAAAAATGTCTTGATAACCCATTAAATGAAATAAATTATTTGCAATCCATTGTTCTTACTGTACAGTAGCAACCCCTATAGTTAAATATGAGAGACTGTACATATCTGGCATGTCAACAGACATGAAACCCATTGACCTGCTGATTTTGAGCCAAGAGTAACCTTTTTTTTTTATTTGTTTGTTTTGCTTTTAGTTTTTTGTTTGTTGTTTTGTTTTTATTTAAAACCTGTGAAGAGGTTGTAAAGGCAGGCAGGTACCTCCTTCTAAGCTCTCCTTAGTTTCAAAACACTAAGAAGGATGACTGCTCTTGGGACTGCTGCAGTTTGCCCCTCTTGCCATCCTTTTCGTGCTCATTTGCTTTTGGAAGAGCTTATTTCTGGTATGTGATGATCATCTGCTGAAGATTTAGCCAAAGACTATGAATGAGGATTTTTCTTTATTTTAAAAACACTATTCACAGACTATGTAAGGTTGGATTTTAGGTTAAGTTTTGGGTTGGTCTAGGCAAGGCCAGTATTTCAAACTCATTTTGGATTGATGAACACCTAAACCATAGTATATGTAATTAGAAACCGCTTGAAACTTGCTTAAAAGATTAACTCCGTGCAACAGGAATGCATAATTAAAATCAGCATCTTCAAATACTGTTGCTGTTCCTTCCTTCTGTGCTAAAGAATGATTTGTACTTGCAATATTGGCTTGCCTTTGGAAGTTATTTGTACTTACTGGTACTGAGAGTGAGGATCTCACTGCCTTATGTGCTGTGAATGGTGACAGTGAAGGCAGAGCCTGCCTCTGAGCAGCACCCAAACCTGCACGTTGGGCAAAGAGGTACAGGGGCTGGACAGGGAAACAAAAAGTAACAAGCATTGCCCATGAGCAGGACAAGGAGCACCAACAGCACAACAGCTTCTTAACATTTACAGATTTTCCTTTTGGTCTCAGCGCCACAACTGAGGTTAGTTTTAAGGTAGAATATGAAGAATAATAAATAGTAAAACTGATGCTGTTCGTAATTAGGCAAGTAATATTGGGATTAGTGGTGACAAAAAACACAAAGTCTTTTTTTTTTGTGCTTTCTATAAGCATAAAAATATGCATAAACATATTTAAGCTTTTTTTCTTTTGCCTAATTTCTATTTTCCAGGCCTTAGCGAGGGGGTCGGCAGGGGAGGGGGCAGTGCAGAGCCTGGAGCAGGGTGCCACACCACACCAGGGCTTCCCTCTGACCGCACAGCACCCCAGGAATCAATAACCAGGTGTCATGAGCCTGGCAATCCATCCATAGTCACTGCATTTAGATTATTTAATGCCACAAAAGTAAGTAAGTGATGACTGGCAAATGGACAAATCTACTGCACTTGTGTAGCCATAAAGCATGACTTCTCCCCAAGCTCTTGACAATAACTTTCCTTTGTGACTTTGGACATTGTACAACCAAGAAACGCTGTTGACAGACGTGTTCCAGATCATAGAGCAAGACTGCATGATCAATAATGTTGAAAACAAACTGCAGGATCAGAAATATGATTCCCAACATCGACATGACAGGAAGATGCCACTAACCATTTGGTGCAGCCTGGGCTCAGGGCAGAGCTGTGAGCTCAGCAAGGCTGAGCTTCGGTTTCCTTTCAGAGCTGTTTTTGAACTTCCATGTGATACAATAGAGCATAGAGGTGGATGCGTGGGGAATGGTACCCTCAGAAATTGAAGGGAAGGTGCCATCTGACCATGCTGCTTTTCTGAGTGTTTGTGGGAACACCACCTGTAACACCAACAGGTTTTGGAGATGTCATTCCATGGTGAGGAGAAAAAATACTGCAGCATTGTACAAGGCTTGTTTAACATGAAAACATTAGAACATTTTTACTTATATGCATAGCCTTTAGATGTAGATGAATGATCAAAAAGAGGAAAATAATCAGAAAAGAATAACCATGCTTTTAGATGTTCACATTTTAAATTTCTCAATCAGATGCTTTTGAATGTTGCAAGACACCTCACAATTTGTTTCAGAAGGCTTTACTCGGCAAGTACATAGATAGCAGTAAAACTGGCATCAGAGGGGAAGGAGTTTCCCAGTTTGCAGAGGCACAGTAGAAGGTTTGAAGGAGCGTGTCCATCTCTTGGTGAAATTTATGTGAATTGTTTGAGTGCTGCTTCAAGAGCTGTGTCTTAGCTCTTCTCTTGTTTCCATCCATTGGATGCACATTTTTCTTTGCTGCATTTGTGGGTGCTAGTGGTCCCCAACTCCACACTCAGGGAAGCCTTTTGATAGACAGCAACAAGTGAAAGAATTGGAGGTGTTTTGTTCCAGTGTTATATCCTGAACACAGAGGTGGAGCTCAGCATTGCTAGATATAATCTTACCTTGTTAAACACTGTGTAGATGAAGAGAATGTCTGAAAATTGGGAATGTACCTTGGAAAAAACAGGATCCTGCCTGGAGGATGTGCTACAGCAGCCCCATTCATCCAGTGGCTCCTAAGAGTGCTCCTGTTACAAAGGTTTATTTTCCACAGGGTGTTTCTTGGCAAAAACAAGTCACTCTGCACTCAGACTTGGCATTCAAGATCTGTCTGTATGTAAAAGTTTTATAGATTAAAAAAAAAAACCCACAAACCAACAACTAAAATTAAATTGTCCTGTTTCTATATTGCAGAGGGGGAAAAAAAGAACTAAAAGGTTGTTTCCTCCTTGCTTTCTGGTGCTCCTCTCCCTGCTCTCACTCAGACCTTAGACTACAAGGAGCTCTGTACAGGCATTTCCTCTACTTGCAGGCAGCTGCCTGCTTGAGAGGAGCCTTCATGTTTGAAGCCCAATTGAAACTTGAGTGTGCAAGAGTGGGTTCATTGTTAAAACATTGTCCATCATTAAAACAAAAACCAGTAGCAAAATTTGGCTATAGCTCTAAATTCAGGTTCTGGTACTTTCTCAGAGTTTGTGGTCATCAAACCTGGGGTTTTGAGCTGAATCCAGCCCAATAAAAATGCTGTGTTTCATTTTTAAGTTGGCAAGCTACGATATATGTCTATGCTTTTTAGTATGCTGAGACTTTGAAAAAGATAAAATCTATCACATCACTTGATTTTAATATATTTCCTAAAAGCACGTAGCATTTTAGCCTACATTTTTTAAAAGAACCACTAAAATTGAGTCAGCTTTATTATTGATGTAAATTGTTGGCTGCGTTGGAATAGTTCAGATGTACAAACCTCCATGTTTGTGTCCATCAGCCTGTGGGAGCTCATGGCCATGCACAGCCCTGTGCTCCCTGCCCCACTGGATTTTTTCTTTCCAAATGCCATTTTCTCAGCAGAACAAACCTGAGAGCTGTGAAATCTTAAGCCCTAGACCTTGTCAAGGCTTATGCAGGTGCTTCGGCATAAGTGACCGGGTCCTCCTGAAGAGATCCACGGTTATTTTTGTATTTCCAGGACATCCCCAACAGCATTTTAATTGGGAGGGCTGGCTGTGGAAGTAGTGTCTGTAGAAGGTCCACCTGCAAACTCACAGGAGCATGTGGGAGCTGCAGAGGCCTCTCCCTTCCTGCAAAATACTTTTGGTCCTGGCTTGGCTTCCCAAAAAGAGACAAAAGCTTTGGCTTCACTCTTTGTAATTGCTCATGCCTTTTTCTCATTTGTGCCTTCCAGTCAAGTGCTGTTGTAGGAGACTTGGGCAGAAGAAAATCCTTATTCATTTCAAGGGTGAAGGTAGAGCAAGAAAAACAGTTGTCAGTTAAAAAACACCTGAGTGGTCTTTAGCAGCTCTTGTAGCTCAAGGAAGGGATTGGAATTGTATAAAGAGAATGGCAAAACCTTTTACCACAGCTCGGAGATTGTCCACACTCCCAATGCTGTTTATATAATTTCAGTCATTAATGCATCATTTTGGGTGTCTAAAAGCTTAAAGTATTTTATTCTAAAGGTAACTTGGGTATGTTCACAGTCTCCTTCCGGGGAAGCACTCTGGGAACATAGTTATTATCCAGGTATTATTATCCGTGTTTGCTGCCGGACAGAAAAATCAAGGTGAAAAGAAACGAAGGCAGCATCATGCACGGGGTTAATCGGTATGAGTCGTTCTCTTGAGAAGAATTGCCCACTTGGTGAGATAGAAATGCACACTGAGCTGCTTTGCGGGGTCAGGGCAGGGCTGCTCGGACCCAGCTCTTCCCAGGAGCCCTTCATGCTGCCCCCACCTCTCCTCTCCCTTCCCTCGGCCGCCTTTATGTCCCCGGCATAAATCCTCTTTACTCAGGCTTTGTGTCTGGGGGACGGCAGCGGTGTTTGTTCCCAGACAAGGTGCAGTGCTGAGGCTGAGGGGAAACTGTGGGAGGGGGAATACATGCATATATCTATTTATACAGGTATAAATACATTAATGTAAAATACATGCACCCCCGCCCCCCCCCCCCCCCCAGCCGTGTGCAGACACGGGGGGAGATTTTAGCTCCGAATTGTCAGGCTTTAATAGATTTAAATCAGGCTCTTAACACAATTTTAACATATTTTTTGGTGCGTGTTTAGTAACAACAGTCATCTTAAATTGTAGTGGCACATGGCCAGAGGGAAGAGAGGTGTTAATGAGACTCACTATAAATGGAAGGAGCTCGGGAGTGACAGTTTTCCGGAGCACTGTTGGCATCGGATCGAAGAGACAGGTGGTGGCACAGGGCTGACCGATCACCTCAGATAATGATGAAAGAGGAGTGACAGGGGTGAAAGATTCAAGGACCACTGAAGAATGGTGCGGGGGAAGGCAGGGGCCATCAGGCAGCCCCGACAGGCACGGCCAGCTCCCCGCGCACCGCTCGCCCTGGTGAAATATGAGAGGGGCTGATAAGGGGGAAGCAGAGTATTATCGATATCAGATGTGGAAATGAGTGGACTTAGTAACCTATCTACCATTTGGAGTAAGTATTTACGGTTTCCAAGACCAGAATCAATCAGGTTTGAAATTCATTCTGATTTGGCAGAGGAAATGTGCACTTAACCTTTACATTCGGGGTCTGCTGATGAATATTGACCTAGAGAAATATCCCAAAGGTGTTTGGTCCGACAAAAAGTTATTTAATAATTTGGTAAATGATTGCTAGACCGCAGGGACTAAATATTTACATCGGAAATCCTAACTTTAGATGGGTGCCGGGCCAGGGTGCAGATTATTGCTGCACTGAGAGCCCTCCAACCTCTCATCAACCAGACATAAATCAGGGGGATGGAGGAGTTCAGACAGAGCAAATTCTGGTGACAGGCACGTGATGGACTCACGGGGGAGAAAATGAAAATTCATTCCCTGACAACCTGCTACAGGCTGCAGGTATGGCAAAGGGGAGAAGCTAAATAGATCTGTATCAGCTGGGAGGATGGCAGACCCCCACGGCATAGAAATGCACACGGAGGGTAGGTGAGACCTGGAGCCACACACAAAATGCTAAAACGTCAGAGCGGCTGAATCACCTGAGCAAAGATTATATAAAAATGTAAATTGCCTGCTCCTGACCCAATCGCGTTGAAAAATGAAGGGACAAAGAGTGACAGGAAAGGTGCTATTATTACAGATTCCGGGTGATGCACAGTCACTGCTCAGATTCCTCTCCAGCAGCAGCTGGGAGGCAGGAGCAGGCGCTGAGAATAATTTTCCTGCCCTCTCCTATTTATACACCCGATCCGAAGGCTTTGGGGATAAAGGGAAACGATCCGGTGGATTTTAATGGGCTTCTGAGCAGGATCCATGCAAATCTGCTCGGCGTGGAGATTTCACTCCCTGATTTTTTTAATCTTACTGAACTTACCCAAGATTTTCGGTGTGCAGTTAAATATTAAATTCACTTTAAAAAAGATTATTTTATAAAGCTGTTCTTGCTTATGTGAGAGTAATGATCTCCAAGATGAGCCTGAATTGCTCCGAAGCACACAGGCTGCTTGGCTTTACAAAAGATCTCACTAATGGGCTAGATCAAGTATTTTTTATCCCTAAAATTAAATGCCAGTGTTTAAAACTCCATTTTTATAAGAAGAACTCACCACTAATAATTTTTAAGGCTCTTGATTAAATAACTAAAAGTGCATTATTATTGGGTTAATAATTACTTTAGGTATGTTCAGATTTTGGTCATTTTCCCTGCATTATTACAGCACAGAGGCAAAATTTCACTCATATATTTGACTTAAATGGCAGTCTTTTGGGATTTGCAACAGAAATTATAACTTCTGCTGCAATTTACATGTTAAGTTCTGTAACCCCGTGATAGTTCAACCATTTGTAAAAGAACAGTAGGTGGCCTAGTGGTCTAATATTCAATGAATAATTTTATCTTACATCAAGCACAAGGTCCAGTTTAATGTTTCATTACATTAAAATTGCACTGGGTGACATAAACTTTGTAATTAAAAGAGCATAACTTTTCCAAAAGGACATAGATGACTCTCACGAAAAATCAGCATATTTAATCAAGCCAACGCATTATTATAAACTGAGTCTGGTTTTCTGTGTACGAGGTACTACCTGTTGAAAACAAGACATGCTTTCTTGTAATTGTCTGACTATAGCACGCGGGGATTTGATTCCTTGATTTTTTACATCCAAGAAGTCACACTCTGGCACAGAGCCTGTTGGGAAAAAAAATGGAAAAAAACACAACAAAACCACCGTAAGGAAAACATGGCTGCCAGAAGTTGGCATGGCTGTGGGATGTTGCCTTCCTTGGCCTTGGTGGTGGCTGCAGCTGGATGTCCTGGGCTGTGTTTGCTTCTGGCAGAGCCACCAAGGTGGCATTCCCAGCTGTGGCACTGACTGGCACAGCTGGAGAGGGTTGGAGAGCGTGCCCTCCTCCAGAGCAGTGCAGGGGGTGAGCTTCCCTGGGGGTCTGGAGACGCACCACATCCCTGGGAGCAACCCCCAGGGCACATCAATCTCCACTTGGAATTGCTTCTTAATGGCCCTGGAGCTTTCCAAAGGGAACTGCACCACAGCACGGGTTTGCATTAGCTTTTATTTGTCTTTCTAGATATTACCATTAGTCATCGTTAGTTATGAGGCAATGGCAGATATCAATTAGAAGATGAAGTATGACCCAAGTCACGTGCAGGTAGTAATGGAGCTGCTGCAGAATTAGCTCCTGGCAGCACTGAGGCATAGTGTCTTCATCATCCACTCTCTGCTGGGGGCACTTGGGTTAGTTGAGCTCGTGCTGCTGACTTTTGCTTTGTTTCATTGCACTTTCTTCTGTTTGCTTCATTGGAGTAAACTGGATGAATGAATTTGTCCTTATCGAGCCAGAACATTTTCGGACTTAATAGACTAAAGGGATGGCAAACTAGTTGGTGCTTAGATCCTTGCTCTCCTTCACCCCAAATTAATTTCTTTCCCATTTAAAATTAACATGCTTAATTAGTCCACAGGTATAAAAAAGAGCAGGAGAAGACTGCTGAGGGAAATGTTGATCCTGGAATAAAAACTGTACTAAAAGAGCTGGAAGACACTCTTTAATGTCTCAAGATGGTTCCAGTCATTGCTTCCTAAATCGTGGTCTCTGAGCTGATGTTCAGAGAGCACTTTGAAGGGCAGGTAGGTAATGGGAGTTTCCTTGCACAGATATTTTCTATTGTCATAATAGAAAAAAAACAGAGTAATTGTAATGGGTTCAGGAGACCTGATAGATCTCAGTTCTCGTGTCAGATATGGTTCGCTAGATGCAGCATTAATTGATGCGTTACATGGCATTTGTTAAGTTACAGTATCTAGCTATTTTTTAATGCTCATAAAGGGTTTGATTAACCGCAGATGTTCTGATGATCTTTTTATTTTGTTTTGTTTTGTTTTCCTGTGCATCCTGTTGATACAAGGGCAGCATGAGAGGGAAAAAGAAACAGAAAGTAGATTTTAAAGGTTTGGAAAAAACACCTGAAGGCGCAGATGTCTACAGGAAAAGATGAATTTTGAAAATTCAACAACACCCACCTCTAATCCACCTGCCTGGATTTTCAGGCACCCAAAAGCCTTCCCAAACCCTGCTCCCCTTTGTTGGCTCCAGGTTTGCAGGGCCCAGGTATCTGGACATTCTGGTTTCCCAGATGGGTGCAGGGCTGAGTTTTGTCTCTCCCTCTGTGCTCGGGGTGCGAGTGAGCCAGGGCTGCAAATGTGCTCTATGTTCTAAAAATAAAAGCCCGGATTCAAACATGATGTATCTCCTTTGATTTCCATGCAGATACACCAGGAATGAATGTATCTATTATGTTGGGGTCTGCTGGAATGTTAATTTTGAAAGTCATTTCTCTCAATCTATAATTATATCTTCTTTGTCAGAAAGCAGGCATTTCTGAGAGCAAAAGGGATTAATCTCAGTCACTGTTTTCAAACAGTTTGAGTTAGGTAGTTTCTGTAAGACTATCATTTCTTTTCTTTTGAGCCAGTTAAATTTTGCCTAAGGCTAATATTTTATATCCAGAGTAAATCTTACTAAAATTAAGAAACAGAACATAAAGCTGCCCTCATTCCTGGCCCACAGATGTTACCAAAATCTGATTAAAAACCCCTTAATCTTCTGCTGCACCTTTTCATTAGTGTAATAATCATTTTTGCGTAATATCTGTCAGAAGAGGGTGGAAAAAAAAAGTGAAAAATATGGGGTTTTGATGATCAGCATCTTTGAAAAGACTCGTTGAACCTAGTGGGAGAAATGAGGAGTTGGGGTAATCCATGTGCTGAAATATTTTTGCTTCTTTTTCTAGAAAATGTGCAATTTGGTCAGGCAGAAAAAATTGAACAGAGCCTTCCAAGCAATAAATCACTGGATTGCTGGTGACATTCATACAATGCGGATATAGTGTTAACTGTATGAGTCAGACAGCCCTTACTGCACTCAGCCTGTTCCTAGGAGGTGACCTTGCCATGGTGTAGTAATCAATCATTCTGGCACAGGACACACTGTTTTTGTTTAATATTACACTATTGGAATATATAGTAAACAAAGTGCAAAGGAAATTTCGAAAGCAAGCAGTATAGAAGGTGTGCTATAATATTTTGCAGCAAGAGGAGTGCCAACAGCACCCTCTGCTCCCTGTCTGTGCCTCCAGATCACCAACTTTAGGCTGTTAGCAGCAGCAAAGCATATGTGACTATACTCAAATACTTCAACTGTCTGCACAGCTCGAGAGGAACAATTCAAGGGAAATATGAAGTTAGGATTACAAAAAAGATTTACTACCATAGACACTGCAGTCTAACATTTCTTATTTTGGCACTTTTATACAGTGGATTCATCACGATTTTCCCAGCCACATGACAGAACAGCAACATCCTGGGCTGCCTGACAAAAATTAAGCAAACAAATCTTAATTAACTAGTAAAAATTCTTTTAGTGTACTATAGGAGAAGTGTTCCTGCTTATAGCCAAGAGGTTATATTGGATTTCCATGCATGAGTTATACCATGAGCCAGTTAATTCATGAAGTTTGCTGTCAGTGAATAGGGTAAAGGAAGACAAAGGCAAACTCTTTTGAATGAAGGAACTGTAAGTGAAATATATTTGGTTCTTACAGTTTTCACATAGAGTAGAGATGAAAGATAATGCGGTAGTAATTGAGTATATAAAACTACCTTGTCAGTGAGGTAGCAGTAATGCCAAGTTTGTTCTGGGTTTTTCCAAGTGAAAACCACTTTTTACACACTGCAAAGAGGCAAAGAATCAAGTCTGTTATGCCTAAGATTTTGTTAGGTGTAAATGTGGACATGTATCATTTTTTCAATACTGCAGCCTACTTTTATTTTCTCGTGGTCCTGGAGCCACTGGTGAGCTGTATGACATTGAGAAGTGGTGTGGGACACTGCGTGGGGTGACCAAACGTGCCCATGTGCTCTCACACGTACAAAAAGCCAAACAGCTTGAAAAGGGAGCAGGGGCAAGCAAGGAGCACACAAAGTTTGGGCCCCAGACTACAGAGGGAGACAGTTGTGGTGACACTTTCCAAGGTGATCTGTAGGTTTTCTTCAAAAGGGTTTGATGCTCTTTCAACTTTAAACAGTGGAGAAACACTGCTCTAAAGTGTCCATCACAGGGAGATGAATTGCACTTTCATGGCACCTTGCCCTTCCAGAGCAGGGTGGGGGCTGCCTGTGCACAGCAGTGGGGCTGCACCCCTGCCCACCCCTTCTCAGCTGGCCTGGGCCAACAATGATGCTACTGACCAAAATGTTCATTTTTTTTTTTTTTTTTTTTTTTTTTTTTTTTTTTTTTTTTTTTTTTTCCCCCCACAGCATTTGGGAGATGGAACCATTTGAATAATGCTAATATTTTACTCAATTTTTAGGCGGCTCCCAGGGGAGTGTGGTGAGTCCCAGTCAGTAGAACCATAGTCCAACCCTGGTCTGTGGATGAGATGGGCAGAACTGACTCCATGCCATTGGCAAAGACCAGCCATGAGAAGCCCTTCTGTTAGTGGACTTTGAGCTTAAGTAGTGCCAACTTCTGCAGGTCTGGTAGGCTCCACATCCTCACTTCTTTCCCCCAGATGCCTCTAGAGCAATTTGGGGTTGTACAATCTGTGAGTTATCAAGGCCACATACACACAAGAGGACAGAGTTGCACATAGCTACGGTTATTTCATACCTGGGTAAAAATAACATTGCAACCTGATGTTTCAGCCCAGACCATAGATTTATGTTACATTTGATTGGGCACCAGACCCGAATCCGTTTCTCCCCAAAGCAGAGTACTATGGGCAGGTTGTGGTTGCTTGCAAAGAATGTGGTGACCAACCCTCTCAGCTGACCCACAGGATGTGAATGTACCATTATTATAGTTTGTGTCTTTCATATCGTTATTATTTATTGTCCTTTTGAAGGAGTCAAAAGGTCTTGGCATTACAGGTGGCTGGTTGCTTTTAAGGAAAATTCAGCAGATGTGGGATGCATGAAGTGTGCTCAAATTCTACATTGTCTTTCTGTCTAGTGTTCATATTTCTCAGTTTCAGCCAAGAAGGGGAAGAAAAGGGAAAGAAGTATCTAAGTGCTCTCTCAACTTGTCCATGAGCTCATAGGCTCCTTTAGTTTCAATATAGATGCAACAGAAAGTCAGAAAACCCAGCCTTCTAGCAAGAGCTGAAGTCAGTGTAGGTTTACATGGGTGTACCTGAAAGGAGTACTTGTCATAGTATTAGAAAAAGTAGCAAATTAAATATATTTCCCAGGACATTCAATTTTGCAATAAAGTTCTTGGCAACAACTTTTTTGTTTATCTGCCATCAATGCTAAGAAGCAGGCTGATGTTATTTTCCTGGAAGAAAGCATTGCAGGACTATGTGTCAGTTAGATTAAAAACTGTATTTTGAAACTTTCAGTGTATTAGTTCCAAATAGATATTATGATTCTTTGCAGTAAATATTAAATTACTCTGAAGATGCTTACTGGTAGATGCTGACTGCTGGTGTTGGTTTTATCTTTGTTGTTTAATCATTCTACAAATAAATGTATCCAGTCAAGACTGTAATGTTTTGTGTTATGTGTTAACTATACATTCTCAGCCTTTACATGAATAGTGAGCAGTTACTGTAACACCCTCAACAAAGACTTAAAATAATAAAGTTCTGTTTAAACTTAAAACTCCCACTTTCTAGGTTAATCAAACAAGGAAACCCAGGGAAACACGCTGCCAAGTTAACCTGGATTCAGTGCACAAACACTATAAAACCCAGCACAGGTTCTCTCCCAGAATCACATTACAAACCTATTGCCATGCCTCAAATCCATTGGGAATGATCATTTTCGCTCCAGTACCGCTACAGCGTCCCACCTCCTATAGCAGTAATGGGTGTCAGGTACTGTTTGGACTAGAAAGGATTAAGCTATCACCCCCCTACTGGGCGTTAATTTATTGCTTCAGACATTTTCATATCTGATTCATTTTCACCAGCCGGGTGGAGTTGCGGGGCTGGGTGGCCAGAGCTGGGATGTGGCTTTGGAGCGGGGGCACGGAGCCGGCATCGCCCGGGGAGCTGGCATCACCCTGGCCCCACGCAGGCACAGCCAGCCAATCTGCCCAGGTGTGACAAACCCCCAGCTCCTCAGGAAACCAGAAAGGAGATTGCGAGGCCGTTCAAGATCCCAGTGCTAGACATCTTGCCATAATAGTGTTATTTCCTCAAGAAAATGAAGGGTCACTGCCAAGCAAAAACTACATAGAAAATATTGTGTTGAGGGGGGTGGTTTCATTTCTCCCCTGGTTGTTTTTTTTGTTGGGTTTTTTTTTTTTTTTTTAGTGATTATGTAGAACCTGCCGAAAGGTGTTTATTTCTGTTTGTAAATTGAATGTGCTGGGTGTTTTTCTCCAGCTTTGCCCCAGGCTCTGTTGGATGTGATGATGGAGCTGGAAGCCGAGGCAGACACCAGAGGAACATACGCAGAGGGAATCTGGCTGGAAAACAAAGCCTTTCTGTCATCTCATGCCTCTCAAAAGTCCCACTCCATGCAGGCAAAATGTGAGTTAAAGTACGTTAAACAGGATGGGTGAAGTAAAAAAAGAAACTTGCAAAAATAAATAGCAACCTGACAGGAAGCATTAGGGCCATCCCCAGAGTGCGGGTGCAATGGGGCCACCAGTGCACAAAGCCAGCCCCAAAAGAAGCCATCCCCATCATGCCACCCTGCTCCATCCCCTCTCTCCTCCCAAAGTCAGACATCCAGGCTTGTTTTCCTGCATCCCTTTTCTACCTCATCTGTGATAGGTGGGGGTTGGAGAACCTCTCCCTGTTGTGTGTGTTTGCACATGGACACCTCCTCTGGTTTAATTTCACACATATCTATTGCACATACACAAATAAATTCTCCCATACCATTTTATTGAATTTCTAGTAAGTTGGCAGACTAAAGTGATTTTTAACACTTCTCAATTGGATTTATGATTTCTATGTCATCCACCCTGCTTCTGACATTAGAAAATGTTCAACATGAGGGAATCGTTCACTGGTTCTTTTAACTACACTATAAAACATTTTAGTCTCCTTTCTTTCAGAAATCCATAAATGGCTAATTTAATCACAGCCTTACAGCAGAAGCCCTTGGTTTCTTCTGCTAATTATTTGGCTGAGTTTTGACACTTAAATCATTATGATGTGTTGGGGACAGGTAGGGTATGGACTGTTAGGACTCAGTCACCAAAGGACAGATCATGACTTTGGTTTCCAAAGCACTGAGGGTCACCTGTGCTTGGCTCCTCTCCATGGGGCACAGCACAGCATTCCCAACTGGTATTTTCAGGAGATCCAGGCAAACCTGAGACCCTCCTCTACTACACTTTTTCAAAGCTGAGATTTTCCAGCTCTCCTTCCCTTACCTGACCCACTTGGTTTTCTTGACAAATTAGGACCAAACCAACCACAAAAAAAAGAGGAAAAAGAAAAAAAAAGAAAAAAAAGAAAAAGAAAAAAGCTTTACAAGCCACGTGCACTGTGGTGTTGACTGAGCTTTCCTTCCTCCAGCCTCCATCCAGCTGAAGAGTGTCTGAATTTCAAAGGTATGCTGAGCTGGGTGGTGAGAGGGCTGATTGCTGTGTGAAAGTACCCACACCACTGCTTGGCAAAAAACTCCAGGTAATTGCAACTATTAAACCTTAGACTTGTCTGGCCTCCTGAAATTTGAGCTTCTGGGGTTTTGTCATTTCCTAGGAGGGTTTCTTGCTGAGGCAGGCATAGCTTTTGTATTGCATGCACCACCCTCACCTTGGAACAAGTGTTGCATCCTTGTAAACTCCAAGATGGAGCTACAGCCATTGTCCTCATCAGTCCTGAATTGGGTGTTTTGAAGTCTGGATTAGGCTGAGCCCTTTTGAGGGTCCCAGTGTAATTTAAATTTCATGTGCTGGTCCTTCTGGTTGCAGAGACAGGCTGGATCCAGAGTTAACAGCCACTTGTGAACTGGGCTGTGTGTGCAAATCTTACACTGAAGGGAAATTTGGAAGAGAGATTCTTGACATGTGGAGAGATAGTGCACCTCCTGACAGGTCTGCATGCAGGTTATCAGGGGAATCCCTGGTAAAAATCTTGGGTTTATGCAATAAATAAAGAAAAAAACAGAGGAAGTTGATGGCTGTATTAAAATTGATACCTAGATGAAAACTTTAAAAACTGTTTCAGCAGGGTTTTTTTTCATGGATAAATGCATGAAACTTTGAACTCTGTATATAGTTTTATTGAAACCCCTTTGATTTGGCAATTTCCAAGATCTACCCTGTGTACAATTTGTTTCATGTTTTGTGCTTTATGCGGTGATTAATTTATTATACAAACATAATTTCTACGTTCTGGCCAAATCCAGGACATAAAACCAAGTGTTCCTCAAAGCTGAGATCTTTGACTTATTCTACAGATCATGCCCTAATTCACACTAGCAGCTTTGTTTCTTTCTAGTAAAAAAATACACATTGTGGTAATGAAAGATATTATAAGTGGAGCGGGAGAAAATACCTTCTGTGTTGGATCTGTGTCTGTAACTTGGAACAGCACAGAGTTTTTAGGCCCTTCAAACGTGTTAACCTGCCTGTGCAGGTCTGGAGGGCACGTGTCCTTGTCTCTGCCTTCCCTGGGACATTCCAAGCCCTGGTGGTCCCTGGAGTGTGAGCTGCTTAAATATCAGTCTTTTGGTGGTTTTAAACATATATTTTCCAGGTTTTAAATAAAATAGCATCTTTTATGCACAGACTGCAGCTCACCCAACTCTGGATCTCTGCCTTCCTCTGCACGCTTTGGTCCCTCTGCCCCATCACCTCTCACACTCATTGCTCTCTCCCCTTCCATCCTCAGTCTTGTTCCCTTTTCTTTCCCTCTTTCCCTGCTCATCCCTTTTGGGAGTGTTTCTTGCATTGGTTCCCATTCCCTTCCTCCCTCCTGGTGCCTCTTCCACACACTGCAGCAGCACACATGGTGCTGTGTTGGCACAGCATCTGATGGAGAAACCCGATTCACCAGTGTCACCATACACCAACTATATTCCATCCCAAAACTTTATCTTAATCTGTAATAATCAATATCAGCATGCAGAATCCTATGCACCATTACCTACAATTTACATTTGATAATCTACTGCTTTTCTTCATTAGGATACAGCTCCCATCACCACATGCTTACTTGGGGAAATGCTCAGCACTGGAAAGCCATTGTCCAGCTTATTTCTCCTTGAGTCCAAACCCCAGGCTCCAACCTCTTGCCTGGGCTCGGATGGCAAGCAGGACTGATTTTCTTCTTGAATGACCAGAAGTCATTTTTCAGTCAAGTTACTGCTGATTACCTGGGGGTGAATGAGACTCGTGATTTCTGGGAAAATGATGAGAAAGGAGCTGGTTAACTGGCAGTCATGGCCAACTCCAAGAAGCAATAGGTGTTTGGGGAGCAAAGGTTAAGTGAGGATAGTGAAAACACAGGGAGAAGAGTTAATAAAAACCACTAAGAATTATTATTCCTTAACTAGTTTTAATTCTCAAGGGTTAAAAAAAGGATAGGTGTGTAACGGTGTGGAAATGCAAGCAATTGTCAGAGCCACGTGCTCAACTATTTCCAGACATAATTTTGTATCTCACGTTCAAAGACTTTTGGAAAAGGCACACCAATAATATTCCATGGGAGCAAGTGATGATCCCAAGATGTGTGGTTACAATTTATGAAAATATGATTGCTAATATGTGCTAATTTGGTACATTTTCCCATTTGAAAGCACAGTTACAACAAACTCTGGCTTTACCCTTCTGAGATGCTCCTGGCAGCTGGATCTGACTTGCTGTATTTTTGACCCAAACTGGATTTTAGCAAAGGGGTTAGATGCAGTGCAAAGACACCACAGCACTGATGAGCTGAGGCATTTGCTCAGCCCCACATCCCTTTTTTAGGTGCTCCTGGGCCACTGCAATGGCAGAGGGCAATGAAAAGCCTCCAAGTCCCTCTCCATGTTGCACCTGTGTATCCCTTCAAGAGCAGGGAAAGGACTTTCTTGATCTTCCACGTGGGGAACAATTTTCCCCAGGTAGCTGAGAATTGTTAATAAAGAGGTTTTATATCACTGTGCAAGGTGCACTTAAGGAAATGTGACAGCACTGAGATGCTGCAGAGATTTTGGCCCCTCGGACAGAATTACAAAATCTGCTGGTGAGGCTGCAGGCGGGTGCAGTACAGTCTAAATTAACATATAACTAATAACTGTACTGGCATTATAACAAGTATCTCATGGTGATAAGCTTCATGATTCTCTTCAACCCACTGAAGTTGAAGGAAGAGCAAAGGCCTTTTCAAGCTTACTTTATCTTCTTGCTTCTTAAGTGAGACTAATCAAGTTTATATCCTTTTAGCTTATTATTAGCCCAGCAGAGCTTCTGGCACTCTTTACAGCTTTTTTGACATGAAAGTTAGTTACACCTACTGTACTTAGCATGACTTCACTTTTCTTGTGATAAATCCTGAAAATTAATATACTGTAACCTCCAGATTACAAAATGAAAGTGTCCTAGACATTGTGAATACTCTGGCTGTGGAATGCTGCCAGTAAAAGAAAAACTGATGTCTTAATGATCTTTGTTAATAAAAAGAAGAGACTCAGTAGTAAATTTTCTTGGTTAATATGTCAGGCATTTCCTTTTCTCTTTCTCTTTGCCTGAGCCCAGACAGATGCGTATTTCAAAATTTGTGGCAAAGCAGAAGAATCCTTGAAAATAAAATGCACTGGCCATAAAATAACAATAATCAAGAAAAATCCTAAGAGTGAAGTGAGTCCTGCACTACTTACACCACCACAGCTCCTGCTGACTTTAATAGGAAGTTTGGCTGCAGGAGGAATGCAAGCCCGGGTCCTCAGCACTGAACATAGGTTAAATTCTTTCTTAAATTAAATGAAGGCTAATAATGAAATCTTGTGTTAAATTATTTGCTGACTGGGCTTCCTGATTTGGTAAATTAAGAGAAAGTCAAGCTCTGAAACAAGTAACCATTCTTGTTACAAAGGGGAGCACTGGTGGCACTGGTGTCTTATTGAACACAGATCTTCTTAATTACAGTTCCCACTGTTTGTTAAGATAACGAGTGCCAGCTGTTTGATAGCGGTGGAGCCGGCAGAAGGAAAAACTGGCTATCTTTGTCATTTAGGTCCTGGATCAGACTTGCATATCTATGAAATCATATAGGGAGCAGAATAGCTGAGAAGTGCAGTCGCAATGTGTTCCGCAAATTTGGGCAGAGCATTTGCCGGCGCACGCGGAGCTCTGCCATCTATAGCTAAAGCGACTCACCATTGGGAATATAAAGTCAAAGCAGAAAAATTGAGCATTTAATGGTCTACCATTATTGTTGAAATCACAATGACAGGCCGTGATCTTCAAGTACAATTTTGATCCTTATGTAGTAACTGAAATTACAGCATTTCATACTCTGACTATATTATAGGGAATAAAACATCTGTCTAAATATTGGAGATATAAAATCCTCAAAATAAAGATATTTGAGAATATCTTGCACAGAGCACCTTTCCACCTGCTTGCTTAGTATAATGCAGTCATTATGGCAATAAATGTTTCTAATAAAGTATGAAAATGGATTGTTTGCTTTGCTGCTTGTATGAACTCTCATTTCTCTTTTTATTATATTGAATCTGACATTTGCTTACCCTTTATCAGTAGAATATTTAATCAACTCCAATCTGTAAGAAGCAAGAGGAAATTCTATTTTATTTAAAACCTGTCCCACATGAAAAAGGACTGGGAAATAGGTCAGGCAGTATATGGGAAGTATGAAAAGCGTTAGAGTTACAATGCTGAATATTTATCTAGTCTACAAAAGAGAAGGTTCTAAACTTGTAGAGTAACATGCAAGTCTGCTCCTATTGTTTAAAGTACTGGTGAAATGATTTAATGGCTTAATGTTTCTAATTTTTATCCACAGCACAGGATCTAAGGAATTAAACCTCTGTCAGCTTTATTTATTTTCTCTGTCAGAGTATTTTCTTGCACTTTTTGCTTCATAACTCTTCAGAAATGCTATATCCATATCAATCGTAATTTCTTTGGGCTCTCGTCCAAAATATTCAATGTAAACAGTCTGTGTTTCCTCTCCATCTGTATTTTGGCTAATCCTGTGTTTTAGACAGTCTAATGACAAGTGCTGGTTATCTGGAGGTGCACGGTTTTCAGACCAGCACACTATGATTTATGGTTCTTGTTTTACAGAAAGTATCACGAGCTCACAGAAGTGAAAGCTTCCAAATAAGCACCTAACTTTTGTAATAAATGCAGCTAACAACATGTCTGCAAATATATGGCAAACAGAGTGAGTGATGTCTTATTATGCAGGCCACAGTTTGACTTGGTCTGGTTTTATTTATGAATATGTCCTGCATCTGTTTCAAATTTCAGACCCGTTCAGTTTCTCAAATGCTCTCCCAAACAAGCTTGTGCTGAATGTTGTTAATTATCCTAATAAAATATTTGTATCAATTTTACTAAAGATCCGCAATGCTTCTGCTGCAAACAGACATTTTTTAATAACTGAATTAAGAGAAATAATTATAGCTAGCACTGGAATGGTCAGAGATGTCCAGATTGTATAAAAAAAAATAAAAGGGAGGGGGAGGAATGGGTAGAGTACAGCAAACTGTACAAGAGCAAAGGGACATACGATTAAATTAAAGGCCAATGCTTTGTGAACAAACAAAAGGAAATCCTTCTTCATACAATACATAGTCAATCTGCTGAATTCACTACCACAGGGGGTCATTGAAACAAATGCTGTGGCTGGATTTCAGAGCAGACTGGATAATTTTATGACTGTTATTAAAATACGTAGCCCTGGAAGCTCAGATAATGATAAGGGTAATCAAACCCCAGGCCACAGCCTGAGAGAGGATTGTTGGAGGCAATGGAAGAGGAGCTTTGCCCTCTGTGGTGCCCCAAATGAGCTGGATGGGGCCTTATGGGGGTCTTCACCCTCCTTTGAAGAGGGAGGTGCTGCCCACCAGGCTCCATCACTGATCTCCTCCAGTGCCACAATTTCTTGCCTCTCAGTAAAAATAAAACATGAGACCCCAGTGTGAATTTCTAAGCCTTCTCTCCTTGCCACTGGTTCCTCTGCATCAAGTGATCTTTGAGGGACGTGATTGCCTTGGCTTTCTTCTGTTGTGCAACTGAATAGTTTATGCAGGGATGGAGTGATGTAAGGACTGAGTTGTGTATCTCTCCCTGGAACAAGAGGTGCTGAGCAGGACACTAATGTGAGGAGAAATTCTTAGACAGCATGATCACTATTTAACCCTCTACCTGAGAGCAAAGCCTTAAATGTCTTTTTCTGCCATGCAGTCTTTTTGTTTGCTCTTGGTGAGCCCATGCTGAACCAAATCAGAGCTTGCTCCTTGCTTTAGCTGAGAGCTGGCAATTTCTTTGTGTTTCTCATGTTTGGTACAATATCCATTATCCAGGGTTGTCTCTCTTGTGATCCTACAAGATGGGACATATTTTGCACCCCTCTCTGAACACACCCTGCAGCATCCTGCCTGCCATCAACCATATGATATTGGTAGCCATGAAAAAACAAACAAACAAACAACCCCAAACAAAACAAAAGCAGCCAACCAACAACAAAAAACCACAGCAAAACAACAACAACAACAACAAAACCCCCAGTGGCTTACAAAAAAAACCCAACAAAACCAAACAAAACCAAAACCAAACCAATGAGCTGATCTACAGGACCTGGGGAGTTGAGGGGAGAGGCTGCCAAGGGGGTGCCCAGCCAGTCCCTGGGGGATGGATCCAGCTGTGTCCAGCCATGCTTCAAGCCACTGCTCAGGGGCCCTGGGAATTCCTTTGTCAGCTGGGGGGTTGCCTTTCTGCCAGTTTGGTTGAGGTGATGCCTTGAAAGCCAAGGTGACAGTTGGCATTTATTTGTACCCCTTGTTATCACACAGCATGAAGGAACCCAGGTCTGAAAGTGGACAGTGTGTCTCTGATCAGGGAGGCTGTCAGTGCCATTTATGGAAGTCTGATTTCTTATTTCACTTCTGTGCTGGAGAAAAAGTGACAACTTCACCTCTCAGTATTGTCAGTCTAACGCCTTTCCCAGGCTGTTCACTTGCTGAAAAGTGGACAGAGGGAAAGGAGGGATTCTGATTGTTTGCATCCCTTGGTGGAGGATGACGAGGAGATGCCTAATTGGTGTTTGGTGCTAAGTAACATGGCAGGGCAGCTGGGATGGACTCTGCTTCACCCCACTTGACTCAGTTTCCTTTAAATATTTGCAGCCCTTGCTCCCGCTCTCAGCAGCTTGGTGTGGCACTCTCAGCTTGGCTGCTCTTCACCAAGATCTTTGTGGTCATTGCTTGTTTTTGCTGAAATTCATTGAGTTAGAACCCGATTTTTTAAGATGCTAAAATCAATGAAATGAACATCCTCCCCTTTCCAGTTATTTTGGTTACTGTCCTGTAGCTTGTGTGCTGTTGCTAGCACAGAGTAACACTGTATCATCTGCAAAAAATTTGCCACTCTCAAATGTTTTCTTTTCCAGCTGAAATAGACCCAGGATAATATGCTGCTTTGCAAAGGCAAGTCACTATCACCAGCATGTGGGCAACCACTGCCAGGTTTAACTATACCAGTTTTCTAGGAAAGTATAGCTAGTTCCAGCATGTTTACCAACATTAAATAAATAAGTAAATTAATCATTATGGTCAATCCCAAGTAAGCTGAAGGCTGGAGTCCTTGCTGGAAGGCCTTTCAACCTGGCCCTGCCTTTCAAGGTAGAACACATAAAATACTTTGCCACAGCTCCCACAGTCTGGCTTTGTGACAATGGCAAGGTCTTGTATTATTTTTCATTTGAATCTTGGGGGAAAAATGGGTAAAATTGCAGGACACACTTTCAAAAAGGAGCAGTGAACTGCAGATTCACCCTGACCAAAGCAGTGGCCTCTGCTTGCCAGTCTCTTCTTTTTCTTGGGAGGAAATTTTCAGCACATTGTGTGAAACAGAAAATAACTTGCACAGGAATTAATGAGATCTTTCAGAAAATAAAATGGCTTTTATTTTCCTACATAAAAGTTTGTGTAGAGCTTGATAGATTAAAATGACTTTGGGAGAGCAGTGACGCTCAGGCAACGCTCCCCCGCTCTGCGGATGCGCGGAGCAATGGCAGGAATATGTGCTGCTTTTTGTATGACTTTGTTAAATGGCATTTGAGTTATGATCATACCCCTAAATTGTGAAGGCGAACCTATGGTTCTTGTGCCTGTATTTCTTGATCTTGAGGAAATGCCAGATAATCATGATAATCTCTTTGTATACCTGTCTAAGGATCAAGGTTTCAAAAGCAGCCCGTAAAAGGGTGCATGCTAAATATGTGCATGTTCTCATCTCATCACATCTCCATGTGCACGACCATGTGCACATTCAGACTAGATAATTACCTATCCGGTTTACTCCTGCACAGGCTGTTGTTTAATGTAGGCACAAAGAAGACAATTTGCATACATAAGTAGACAGTGAGCTCCAGTTCTTCGTGCTCAGTTTTTCCTATGATCACAGCAACCGGAGATGAATAAGACCTACTACGTCCCCTATACCTTCCTTCCCAGCAAGAGTGCTCCCTGATGGATAATTACCACTGTTTTGTCTGTGTTTTTAAATGTCCCAAGCAGTGGTTCTTCCACTGCATCCCTGGAGAGCCCCTTCGACTTTTGAGGCCACTTTTGAAAATTTGGCCTCAACGGAGCGCTAGAGCTGAGAAATTCCCGGTGGCCCAAAGAGCTGAGACATCTGCTGAATTCATAATTGAATTGTTGACTGAATTCAGCAGGGTAAGAGCCAGGGATTGACCAGCTGTGCTGGTACTGGTGTTTTATTGAAATCACTGGGAATGGCTGCGTTGAAAGAAGGCATGTGCTATCTACCCAGGTAGTGGAAAGAGGAGAAACCATCCAGCATGAGACCTAAACTTATTTGTATGGACCTGAACAAGTGAAGGAGATGGGGTTTTAAAGCACTGTTCAGTGTCTGCTCCTGGAAATAGCAAGTTGCCTGTAAACAGAGTAGGAAACTTTGGTGAGAAGGACATAGATTACACAATCCCTGTTTTGTTTTGTTTTCTTTCAATTTCTGACTTGTCCTGCAGGGTCAAAGATAAATTGCCAGTAAAAAAGGCAAAAATCTGATGGAAGGTAATTGCAACCCCTTTCAAGCTTTTAGTAATCCTGAAGAAGTAATTTAACCATACAGTTCTGGCTGCCATTGGTAAATTGTTTATTAACAAGAGAGCAAATAATGATTAATGCTGGAGCTGTTCAATTAAAAGATGTTGCTTTTCAAACTTTGTTCACATGGTCTGTATTACTTAACATCATGTCTAGAAATATGCCACAAATGCTGGCAAAAGAACAAGGCCCAAGTATTTCCCCATCATTATACAGCAGCACATTTTTTTATTTTTTTTTTTTAGCATTTTTTTTATAATTTAGATTCTTAAAGCTTGTGGGCTCCTGGTTCATGTAGATAAAGAATATGTCTCTTGGTGGTTTTGCTAACAAAGTATTTTGAGAATGAGAGACTGAAAAGAATAACAAACAAACATTCCTTACAAGAAAATGTTGCCCTTCTGCGTAACATGCCTAGGAAAGTGTTTGTGTCTTGACTTACTGTGAGACAGTAGAGAAAATGGAGAACAAATGCATGTGCCTGGTCTGGATAACCTAAAGTTAACTCCACATGTCAAACTGATTGCCTGACACAAGGCAGGCATATTCTGTGATGACAAACAAATAGCACCTCCATCCTGCAGACATCCCCTAATTATAAAAGAGAAATTATTTCCCATTTTCATTGCCAGCAAATGTATGTTACTCTGGTGCACCATAATTTCAGTCTAAGTACTGTATCAAAGTTTGCTGAATGTGAAGCACAAAGTATGTTAGACGTTAAACTGTAATTACAGAAGGGAGTGGATTTCTAGAGTATTATGTTTTTTTGGTAATATTTTATTTTATTGGTTTTCAAATACACTTAGACTGCCAGACTAAGCAGGCAGAATAACAGCAACACAGAATTCCAGAATAACATACGACTTTAATAAAATAAAGCAGGATGACTTGCTTTACTTGTATTGCTGCAAAGAATTGAAGCCATTACCGTGCCCTGAGCTGTGGTGTCATCCAGACCTGGTTGGCTGGGGACTCAGGAGACCAGACGCCCAGGCCCGGATGTCACCTTGGGCAGCTCACCCACGTCCCCACATTTCTCCCCCCGGCTCCTTGGGTTTGTTTCCCTTTGAGGCAACGGTCGGCTCCTGCACTGGTGCTGATCCAGTGCTTGGCACAGTGGAGCTGTGATCTCAGTTTCCAGCCCTGGTGCTGTGGCAATATAAATAATCACCCATGGAATAAAAGGAGGTGATTGCAGGGGAAGGTGAGTCTGGACACAAGGAACACAGAGGGGTATATTCAATCCCTATGTGGTGGGGTTTTTTTTGTGATTGGTTTATACAGCTTCCCTTAACTTCCCATGGCTTTCCCAGGTGGTCAGTCTAAAAGGTGAGCAGACATGTGGAGCGCTCGAATCACAGGTGGGACGAGTGATGAATTATGAGATGAGTTTCTGCCCCTCAGTTGTGCAGGATGGCTCAGCGCTGCGGATCAGACGCGCGCCGTCCCGCTCGTCACGCTCCCCGCTTTCCATTACGGCGCCATCACTCAGCGCTGCGCCCTTTGTGGTTCCTGTCATGATCTACACTCGTTCTGTCTCCCGGCGTGTCCACCTTCCCGCCACGAGCCGGTGCCTGGAAGCGATGAGGAGCGTGGGGCTGAAGACATGACCAGCTTTGCTGGGGATAATTTTCTACATGGCTGAGAATGCGCACGTGTGGCCAGGCAGGACTGACGCACGAGCCTGAGCCCCGTAGTCCTGGGCCAGGTGCGTTCCTGACACGGTTCCTCAGGAAGGCATTCCCTCCTGGAGGTGGCATTAACACTGCTGTAGCGTGACCCTTCTTGCTCTGATTTACCATTCTCTGCTTTTTATGGGGGAAGGTCGGTATCCTCCAGAAGAGCTGTCTCTGCTGGGGAAAGCGCAAGGGGTTTTGTGAGTTGGCGTGGGAAGGGAGATTTGTTTAGGGACAAACTTTTTAGCAGGGCCTGCAGCGACAGGACAAGGGGAAATGGTTTTGTACTGAAAGGGAAACAAGCACTTTGGGGTTAATTTCTTCTTTATTGTATCAATGACATTAGCCATTAGACTTTCACAGCTACTGATTATCTCGACCAAAAGAGCACCCAGTAAAACGTTGCCACATCAGCTCCTTTTCTAGGGACAAGAATTTCTATCAGTGACAAATATAATTATACATATATATGTATTTTAGTCATCTTTACTTGCCTTTAATGTGCATCAGCTTTTAGTACTTGTGGAGAAGCTTTGAATGGCAGATGGAAACATTTCATTTACATGCAGGAAATGGCTGGGTGGGGGAAAGGTTCTGCTTTCCCAGGATTGTCTGTAGATGCACCTCCTCAAGAACTGATTGATGCTTTGCAGAGTTGGGTCCACGTGCCTGTTCAGGCTCTGGCACTTCACCCAAGACTTCCCAGCTTGCATGGTTTGTCCTGGAGGTAAAGCCTCCAATGTCTGAGCTGCTCTTTCAGCCTAAAATCTTCTCTTATCAATGGTATTTTGCATGTAAAATCAGCTGATTTTCAGGTGTAGGAGCAGAACACTAAACTACTCCTGGTGTTTACACCAAGAAAACATGGCCTTGCTTCTTGATTTATGTTCTGAAATATTAAATATCTTCACTGGCTGTCTCTGCTGATAGTGCAGGCAGAGCTATTGTGCTCAGAGCTGAGGCTGTTTTTACTCCTGCTGGTACCAAATGTCCCTTTCCATACTGGTGAAGACCACTTCCACAGCATGTGGGTTTTTTTTCTCCATAAATAAAGGTCATTTATGAAGAAATGCTTTTGTTCCTCTGTCTTCCACGAAATCCCACGTGAGCCCCAGCAGTGGCCACATACTTTGAGAGGTTTTGTGGCTGTTGGGATTTCTCTGGAGAGGAAGGGACGAGGGATCTGAACAGGAAAGTTCCTCCTTCTCACCTGTTCCATCTCCCAGAGTGGACAAAGGTTTTCCCATGCAGTTTTCATAGAATTCCAGACTGGTTTGGGTTGGAAGGATCTTAAATATAACCTAGTCCAAGCCCCTGCCATGGGCAGGGACACCTCTCACATGTTGCTCTAAGCCCCATCCAACCTGCCCTTGAACACTTCCAGGGATGGGGCAGCCACAGCTTCTCTGGGTGACCTGGGCCAGTGTCTCACCACCCTCATAGGAAAGAATTTCTTCATAATACCCAATCTAATATCCCCTCTTTCAGCTTGAAACTCTTCCCCCTTGTCCCATCACTCTCTGTCCTTATCCAAAGTTCCTCCCCACCTTTCCTGGAGCCTTTCAAGTACTGGAAAGTGCTCTAAGGTCTCCCCAGAGCTTTCTTTTCTCCAGAATGAACACCCCCAACTCCAGACCAGAGCTGTTCCAGCCCTCAGATCATCTCTGTGGTCTCCTCTGGACTTGTTCAAACAGCTCCATGTCCTTCTTACATTGTGGCCTCCAGAACTGAACACACCTTTGTCATCTGAGAGAGGTTCACCTCACCTGCTAAGCTCAAACCTGTGACATTGTCCCCAAATTCATGTCTAAAGACCCCCTGAGATACCAAGTTTTGTGCAAAAGCTGAAGCTCTTGTCATGCCTGTGGTCTGACAGCATCCCTGCCCTCTCCCCTCACCTTGGGACACCAGGGGCAGTGCCCAGATGGAGCTGGGCATCTTTAATCAGGAGCATGTGTTTTGCATGTGGTGGACCTCCAGGCATTTGCTCGATTCTGGGTGATATGGTCTGCTTGTCAATACTGTTTGTTTATTAATTAGTCTAAAGGAAGAGCTGCACTTCACACACAGATGAGCCTTTGCCCGGAAGAGCTGGAGCAATACTTTTGTCTAAGAGTTGCCTAATGCAGCTACTGAAACACTGCCAAAGATTTGCTCTCAGAAAGTTCCTATGGGCAATATTTTTATAATATCTTATATCCCAAATGGGCTTTATATGTTTCCTAGAAGCCTGATTTTTTTGAAAGAGCAAATAACCCCAAACCTTTTATGTTTTTCTTCCTGCATCCTGCAGGTACTTTCAGTTTGTGACCTGATTCTCGATGCACAAAACCAGTCAGATGAGGGCTGATTTTGGAAAGGAGAGCATGGCAGCATGAGGCAGGTTGTCCATCCACTGCTGTCATAGCTTGGCATCCCTGACCTAGAGAAGCTGGCACACCAACCTGCTGCAGGCACCAAGCCATGCGAGCAGATGGGCACCAGCGTGGCCAGAGAGGAGGCCGTGTAGGAGCATTTAGTCTCTCAGCAAAGGGCAGAACTCCTGGACAGGTGCTTTAATCCCAGGCTCTTATTTAGGGGGGATACACCCCTGGTGCATGATATTTTGGGTGGCAGTGCAGCAGTCACAACATTTTAAAAGAAAGAAGAAAGATTTGAAAATTTCTATTTCTTGATGGCATCCTGCCAAGGAATCCTACAGGGATTGCTTAGCAGTTGATGTTACTGGATGGGTATAGATGGTGTGGGTACCTATATCCAGCTGCACAATTATTTGCAGGTACATAATCACTTTTATATTTTATATCCTTATTTTTAGTTGATTACTGAATATTATGCTGATGGCTGAGATTGTTCTTGATAGTCTTGATTTCTAAACCACGGACTGTTTGGCTGTGGCCTGGGACCTGTGTTTCTGGCAGCAGAAGTGGTGTGTTCAGATAAAAGGATAATTGCAAAAATAAGATCTGTATATCCTGGATATTACACCCTGTCTTGGGTGTTGCTTCCCTTTCAGCATATACTGTTCAATACCAATATTCAACAGAGAAGCCCTGAGAAGCTGGTGGTGTGGAAGGGATGTTAAGCTGGACCCTGCACTGGAAGGTACCCATGTCCAGATTGGCTTCAGCTAACTCCAGCAAGTAGATGAGGAATGCAGCCACCTCTGGCCCTGCAGCATATAGAAATTATCACCTCTGCCCTTAAAATAGCCCTTCAGAGCTTCCCAAGACTGTCAGTTCCCAGTTAGGTGTCTCTCCCATCAGGCAAGATACATCTGGGCCATTTTCCTTCTGTGCCCTGGACCTGGACCAACTAAAATTACATGAGTGTTGGCAGATGTATGTCTAATCTGTTCTTAAAAATTGCCAGTGAGTTTCACAACCTCCCTTGGTAATTTGCTCCAGTGTCTAATTATCCTTTCAGATAGAAAAACTCCCTTCCTGCAAGTTAAAACCTGTTGCTTCTTGTCAAGCCCTGTTTGGACATGGGAAATAAGTGCTTGTCACCTTATTTAAAATAATGATTTACATATATAGGCTTTCATCCATATGTACATAAATATATTTAAAATAAAAACAGAACTGAGGGTCCTCTTTGTAGGCTAAGCAAACTCATCAGAGCTTTCTAAAATGGTTATGATTTCCTATTACTTTCCTCTGCTTTTTTTTCCAGTTTTTCTTCATCTCGTTTTAAAAGGCTAATGCCAAGAAATGGACATTTTATTTTCATTAAGGCTTTTATGGTGCTCTGCAGAGATCCCAGAAAGTTGTTTGCCTTTTTGTAACAGCAATGTATTTGTTGACTCAAACACTCAAGAGGTCTCCTGTAGCCTCCAGGTCACTTTCTGCAGACTTTCACCATTGTATTTGTGTGGATTTGATTTTTCCTCCTGTATATATTGCTTTACACTCATCTTTATTAAATATCATCAGTAGGATGCCTGCTCCAAAATAATTTGGAATTTTAATACTTGTTCTCTTTCCCAATTTGGTGTCATCCAAAGTATACTCTCTATTCTGTCATCCAAGTTGTTGATGAAATAATGAGTAGCACTGGATCCAGGACAGACCCAGCTGGGACCTTGCATAGTATGTTCTCCAGCACTGACAAAGAGGAATTTCTGTGTTTCATTTAGGGCCCTGAATGATCTAATCCATTGGATTAGATGGTAGATACAAGAGATAATGCAAAAAAAAAATCCCCAACCCCCTTTTTTATAAGTACTCGTTTTTGGAGTAGTATTATATAGCTCTTTCCATTTCATATCTTGAAGTCCTCTCCACATAACTTGACTATATTTTATGTCCATGGTTTTCTTTTTGAAGGAAAAGAATTCCTACTGCCTTCTATAAATAGTCCCACAAGGTTTTGAAGTTCAACCTTGAATTTGTGAAATAGAGAAGCAGAATAGTTAAATTCAACTTTTTGTGGTATTTGGCAGATTTATAATTATTTTTTTCCAGCAATAGCCTAAAAGGCATCAACACATCTTTACTGTGACAGCTCTGATTTTGCAATGGAAACAAGGTTAAAATCAACAGAAAGAAGGCAAGAAATCAACTTTTTTTATATAAAACTCCAGCATTTTTAGGCTAAGGTAGGTATTTTTAAAAACAGAGTCTTCAAAACTGACAAATTTCTTCTTTTCCTAATGCTAAGTACATTGCTTAGGAGAAAGCTGCTTGGATTTGATTGAAACATCCTCATCCCATTTATGGGAATTTCCCAGGAAGAAGCAGAACCTCCCTGGACCAGGCCAGTCTGAACAAATGTCCATTAAATCAGAATGAATGACCAGGTATCGTTAGGCTTCGAGAAAAACTTTAAAGGCTACGGAGGTTGAAGAATCATTTCAGTCATCCTGTCCTTTTTATCTGTTTGATTTCCTTCTCCCTCCAACCTCTCCAAAACACGCTCAGCAAGGACTTTATCAGTGATGCTCAAACTTTATCCATGTTTAACAGATTTAACAGATGCAAAGTGTTCAAACATCCCCTGCTATGCAGCCTGGCTTCTTGCACAGCACAGGTCAAAGAACCTCACCTGGTTATTTCTGCACCTTGGTCTTACTGGCTCTAACCTTGTTCCAGGCACTCAGAAATCAGCACATAGACACATGAAATATAGTTCAATAGACTCACAGACCAAGAAAAAGAACTGGTTAAATGCTTTTGTGGTGCGACAGGGTAGATTTATTCTCTTTTTTTTTTTCCCCTTCCACTTTTAAGAAATAATGAATGTTCAGAGTTTGGCAAGACAAAGCATCTGGAAGAATCTGGAACAAGTAGAAAATGAACCGCACAGCCTGTGCAGGGAAGGTTTGTACCACAACAGGCTGTATAATCCTGCATTAGGACAATCTGTGTCTGCTCCTCACAGGACCCTGGGACAGCAAAGTCCATGGGGACCACTGTCTCAGGGTGTCCCTGTCCCTGTACCACTGCTCCTCAAACTTACCCACCTTCCAGTGGTCTTAGGTGGTGTAACCTCCTGGTCTCTGATCTCTACAGTCCAGCTGACTTCATGCCTTGATGTTTAATAATATTTCCCCTTTTGCAATAGGAAATATAAACTTATATGACTTTATTTGTCTTTCCATTTCATTGGAAGTGAGTCAACTTGATCTGAGGTTTTCTATGACTAGTTCTATAAAGTCTTTAACCATCTATCAAGGACAAATTTATATTTGTGTCACCTCCTATTGTTTCACCCTCTACTTAGTGAGGAACTCCTTAACTTCCTACATCTGTTAGCAATCATATTTCTTTTTGAGCCAGAAATGCAAAGTTCCCACAAAAGTTGCTCACAGTGGTGCTTCTCTAACATTACTAAAATGTTTAATCCTGACCTCAATCTGGCTGTTGTGTCTGCAGCAAGTTGCTTGGTCACTCCAGTAGTTCCTCCTTCCCTAATTGTCTTCTGGTTTGCACAAGGTCCATCACATTTCTTATCCTGTCTACTGATCTTTTGTCTTTTCCTCTACATTCTCTTACCTCAGCTTCTTTTTTTCTCGTTTATTAATGTGGCATAATATTTATTATGCCAGTCTCTTGTAACGTCCTCCGTGCTAGTGTAAACCTCTCAAGAGCCTGTGTCCCAGAAGGCAGGTATTTTTTGGTATCTTCATGGAGCCTATTTGTGGAAAAAAAGTCTTTTCATATTGTCCTACTCAACATCTGCACCAGAATTTGACTTGCAGATTATATTGTGGTGGGAGAAATAAAATATTAAAACCCACTATATTCAACCTCTCCCCCCTGACATAAGTTGCTTAACTTCCATATGTGCAAAAGTGATTCTCTTTCCTATTTTTGTTTTTGTTTTTTTTTTTTTTTTAAGTTGCAAGAGGTGGATCCTAAAGCTGTCAATGTTAACTCAGGAATTGTAGTCTGAAAATCAGAATTTCTCAAAAGACTTGTTTGGTGAACCAAGCTCATTTTTTTAATCTTCCCAGCTAGGAAAGGCTCATCTAGGTAAGAAGCCAAGAACAGGAGGGTACAAAAAGAGAACTGGAAACAGAGTTTGGCTCAGGTTATATTGACTTTGGCAAAAACAAGATATGAAAAATTACACCTCAGATAAAAATAAATTATAATCTGCAAGCATTTGCATTAGAGGAGTTCTCCATGCAAACTTAATAAATGAATGTTAATTCAGTTACCAATTTGTAGCTATGAAACATAACTAGTGATGTTATTCTCTGGAACTTGTTTTGGAAAAGATTGCATAACCCATGAAGCAATTCTTCACAAAGTACATAAAAGTGTCAGCTTATGTATAATTTATGCAGCTAATGTTAGTTATGGTCTGTTTAATAGTACTTAATGCTGCTATATGACATCATTCTTTCATTTACCAATAGCAAAAATAAAAAGACCAATCAAAAACATTTTAAAGACTAAAAGATAGATAGTCTTGATTTTTTGTTTAAATTGTGTAAGTCAATAATTACCAATAGCATATAAAGGTTTTTTAGGAGGAGCAGCTGTCACACACAGTCTACATATTTACTATTTACTTACTTAGTTTAATTACAATTTACTCACTGTGTATGTGTTAACTAATATACTGTTAATATGCCTTGAGCAATTCGTTTTGCCAACAGCAAAGTAACGGGCTCTCTGTGCTTGCCCCTTTATTAGTGGCAATTATTAAATCCAATTTTAGTTGTACTTACTACATTTCCTCTGCTGCCTACAGGGCATCTCTATGGGAGGGTTACGACTTAGTGCTTCTGTTCTCAGCCTTTACATCCTTCTACCCTCCCTGTGCCCTGGGGAGAGGCAGCTGGAGCAGGGTCAAGGTGAGGGTGGGTCAGTGTACCCATGAAGAGGGCACAGGGACACCTTTCCTTGCTTTTGCCAAAGAGGGAACAAGTCCAGCAAAAAGCCATTTCCTCAGGTTGGGAAAAGAGTGAGCTTTTCTTTAACTGGGCATTAGATAACAGAGGCATTAGATACCTCCATAAGTCAAAAGCCCTTTGCTTGTGAGGCCCAGACTTACCGAGGTCATCAACGCTGCTGTATGAGAAGGTGAGCAAAGGGTGTTACTCAGTTTGAGATCCTTGATATAAACCTTTTACCCACTGCAAGTCGATCTATCTGGCTCATTAGAATATTGGGCAAAAAGTACCTCGTTGTTGTGAACTCTTTCTAGGTAGTCAATGGACAAATGGTTAATTAATATCCCCTTTTCTCACTGAGTAACCTTTTCACTGGATGTCTTTTTTTGAGGGCAGTAATGCCTTCCTGTGGCTTACAGACCACATTTCCTAATTTGTTGTGCTGGCTTCTGCTCTCCTGACAAAAATCAAGTTTGTAATGTTCCTAGCAGGTGAGCTGGCCCGGCGTTGCAATTCCCACCACCTGCCTGTTATGCCAACTGTAAGATCTCCACTTGGCACGCCTGGTGAAACCTGGGCTACAGTTAAAGGGGTGGAAACTGCCCATTTTGCAAGCAGTGATCTCCGTCTCTCACACACTTTCTAACTTTTCTCTCCAAATACTCCAAGCAATGTCACTTCCGTGGTGCTGGGGCAGGTTTTTGGTTCTTCAGGTCTCAGTGGCTTCCACAAAAGATGAATAATTAACACATTTTATTGTTGATCTTGGTCCATGAATGTGTCTATCAGAATAAAACAAAACCACTATGGTCCCTTAGAGGAGGCATAGGAAACTTTTGCAACAAACATTGTAAGTGATTTGCAACAAAAGTGCCCCCTAAATGTCCACCAGGACATGGATAAGTTTGAAGAACATAATATCTTGAAAATACTGAAATTGTAATTTGAACTGTGAAATGCAGATTCTGTCAGCAACGAAAGCACCAGTTGATTGGTGTAAATGAGATTTGTGGATTTTGCTGCTGGCAGCCCTCACTGGGATTTTTTGTTACTAGCCTTACTTGGAAATCCCTCATCTCAAATGTAGATCCTGATGCAAAGAGCAGTGAAACCAGTCTTCCTTTGCTTTTAACGAGATGGGACCAGGTCCTCCCTTCACTTGGAGAGGCCACTGGCTCTCCCCTGGTTTCTCTGGAGCAAAACTGCTGAGTATGTATGTGGTTTGGAAGTCCACCACCATTACCAGACAGAACTGAACCAGTAGTTTGAGCACTGGGCTATCAGTAGCCTCAGGGGTAATGAAAGATCACCTTGTTTAATCTCCTGTTTAAATCCAGCCTACTTGCTGCAAGTGGTTTTCATGAGAAAGAAATCCAACCAGCAGCTGTTGGGGCTGCAGTAACGTGAAAATACAGAATTCTTCATGAAAACCTTTGAAACAACAGGAAATTCTGTCCCACTTCTAATACAAATTACTTTGGATTATACCCAAGAGTAAATGATGTTGTCGTGTGTTTGCTGTTCTTTCCATGCACTAAATTTCTCAGCTGAAATAAAGGGTAGCTCTGAAAGATTTTTTTCTGATTTGAAACATATCATTTTCCATCTGTGTACTTAAGCATATTCATCAAATATGCATGATTAAGACAAGATTTGACTTAAATCAAAGACAACAGCATGCAGAATGCTACCATTCCTAGTTATGAAATCTATCTTAAAAATTGCTGCACTTCTATAGTTTGTTCACAGGTATATTTAATATTCTTGGTGACACAGAAACCCTCTCTCACTTTTTGACAATAACCTGAAAACTGTGCTTTCTGTTCTGATTCCTAGAGATGCTGTTCTCAGATGGGGAAAGGTACAGCACTAACAACATATTTGCAATTACCTGCAAGACTTAACCAAGGAAGTAGTCAGTTTATAGTTACCTTCAATATGTAAACTACAAATTATTAGTGCATGAAAATGGCATCTAAGTTCTGTTGCTGGGGTCTAGTAATTTTGGATATTTTCCATGCTATTACTGCCTGCTCCATATACCTTTACTGGTTCTTTTTGAAATTAACTTAATGGCACTCCACAGAAATGGACTGCCTACTGAGAATGAAAGCTTGCTTGCAAAGATGGACTAACTTCCTACTGGGAAGCACTGATTTGGCACAAACAAAGAAATGCTTTAGCATTAATTTACTTCAGTATCAAAATATTTAGAATAAATTATTTGAAATATTTAAGAACTGAATGGTCAATATTTGCTGCTAATAAATTGGACCCATGTACAAATATTTGATACTGAAAATTCCTCTGGTATCTCCCAGCTATAAGACTGAGATAATGTGTTCCCAACCTGCCAGGAGTGTTGTTTTTTTTTTTTTTCCCCTCAGGCAACCAGGGACACATTCTCAAATTGGGGCTTACACTTGTGTGCACCCACATTTGTGCACCTATTCTCTGGTGAATTGAGCTCTGCTCACATTAGTACAGGTAATACTGCTGTGTGCTTTCCTGTGCTTCCACCAGACACCAGGCAAAGATGCAGGTGAGCTGCAAGCAGAGCTGTTCCTAGTCACTTCCTCCTCAAGTTTGCAGAAAATGTTTATTTGACTTGCTAACTTGCCAGGTCCTTTGCAGCAGTGCTCTAGCAGCATCCCTTCTCTCTCTAGCAGGAGACTACAGAAGCCAGTTCTCTTCAGACATTTGCTGCTTGTTATCCTGCAGGCTGAATCCAAGCACCTTTCCTTATCCGTTGGTACTGCCTTAACTCCCACTAGTGGGTCATTTCCTTAAATATGGTTACACAGGGCAGGAGTTTTCTGCTCACCTGCGAATCTGAGGCACATCTTCAGCTTTTTCCTCAGGGCTGGAATCAGGATCACAACATAACCACAGGATCTCTCCTGCTGAGCCATTAGGCAGATCACAAAGGTCTCTGCACTCACCACACACCCATCCCATTATTGCTCAAAACACTCTCGTTTTCATAGTTCTGTTTTCTTGTCTAGAAATGTGAATATTTGCAGAGAGTTTCCATTTCGTTGGTACTAGACTCCAGAATTCTATTTTGCCACATTTTGAGTATTTCATGCTTTTTCTTTAACATAAAACATGTAACACTGCACAACTGGAACCCAAACAGATTGACACTTTGATCTGGAGAGATCCAAGGTCGGGGCACCCGTTACCTCAGGGCTGGAGAGAGATGCACTAGTCCAGTCCTATGGAGATGTCAGGAACTCCTCAGCACCAACTGTTCAAAATAATGTTATTGGTTTCTCTTCCAACATGTTCTTAACAGGGTTTGCTCTTCCTTCTCTTCCACAACACAACACACACACTTTGACCTCGCTGCTGTTGTGGGTTCCTCTGCTCTCTGAACTCTGATTTCAGCCCATGAAGTTCCATTTTAAATTAACAGCAGAACCTTATATTCCAAATAATTCTTTAAACACTTGTGAATTGGGGGTTACTTATTTTTGACATAATTTCAAGCAACTAAAACCTGATTTGCTAGAATCACAATCCAACTATAAGAAAAAAATGGAACTTTTTCTTAGAGAACAGGTGCTGGAGTCTCAGCCATAAAGAGAAGTGTTATTTGCCATAACTGCTCATCAGCAGGCTGACTTATGTTGCCTGAGAGTATTCTTGTCATATATTTAAATAATCTGTTTTTCTCATAATTAGGAGTTTGATCATGACCTTGGATGGTGCTGGAAGTTCAGAGGGGCCTCATTGGCAGGACAGCCAGAGCATCTCACACCCACAGAGTGTTGCTGCATAAGGACTAAGCAGAATTTCATCATTAACGAGCCAATATGGGAAGCAATTTTCATGTGCCTGTAAATCAGTCATTTTCTTTCCTCTAATATAAACCTTAAGAGGTGTCCAATGTCAGTTTCCAGGGTTTAAGCCTCAACACTTTTGCTGGCAGCAGCATTAATAAAAAAAGGCCCTTTTTTTTTGTCCCCCTTTTTTTATTGAATTGGATAATTGCCTTCTCTTGGCCTCTTTATTTTCTGCACAAACAGCTGGAGATGTTTGGGTTTTTTTGCTTGTTTCCTCCCCTAAATTCTTCTAAGAATTCAGTTTCAAGCTAAGGGTTGAGCTTCATTCGAGCAGAGATACAGCAAGCTTGAAAGCAGCTGAAAATTCTGTCACATTCTGAGGTTTTAATTATGAAGGACTCCTCCCCATTTTTTATAACAATTAATAAATGCTGATCCTTTGCCCAACAGCCAGTGGGGTAGGAATAGGTCACTGAACCTTAAATTTACAATTATAAAGAACCAAAGAAAAGCAAAGCTTATTCCTGTGACTGCTGATACCTTTTGTTTGTTGCTTCAGACATTTTCCATTTTTTATTCTTTTAACTTAATCCAAGGTATTTTGATGGCTATCAGGCTGTTTTGGCCACCACATTCAAGCAAAAGGAGTGTGGTAACAGCTCCCCTGCTATGGATTTTCCTTTGGTTTGTATCAGTGGGATATTATCTCTCAGAGCAACCTGCCCCAAGGAGTGTATGCTGACATGAAAGAAAAAAATCAAATTATTTGGAAAAAAAAAAGAGAAAAAAAAAAAAGGAAAGAAAAAAGGAAGGACATGGAGACAGAAGCTCTTCTCATTTCCTAAAAAATGCTCTGAATAGTTCTACAAAAATCCACATGGAAGTGGGGGCAGCACCAAGCAAGACAGAGACAGCTTCAACCTTGCCATGGACAGGCAGGAACCTTGTGGAGCCTGGAGTGGGCACTGCTGGACAACTGGAATGTCAGCAAAACCCTCCTGCTTTATCACCTCTTCCATGGCTTGAGGCTTGAGGCACTCCAGTCCTGTCACTCCCTAAGTGTGTTAAATGAGACGGGGATTTTGATCATATTGAGATTCTCATTAGTAAATCTGAATACAAATAGGTTTTAGCCTAAATAAATGTAGTTTTGTCCACATTGCATGCCCAACACGTTACATTAGGAAAAGTTAATTTTATATGACTAAATATAATCAGAAACACAACATGAGGCCTGTCAAGTTGACATGGTATGATGGGTACCTTAACACTTCTCAGCAGGTAACGTTGTTTGCACACTGCTTAAACTTGTTCATCAATGACTTCTTGCATGATAACCAGAATATTAACAATACATTGAAGGTGGCACCAGGCTCCTGACAGGTACAAATACATCTCACCAAAGAGCTACACTTGAAAAAGAGGATCATTTTGGTATTTCTTCCTCCTCTTTTTCCCTCTTTCTTTGTAGCCCTGTGTATTACACCAAGATCGAGCCCCTCCTGCTCCTTTCATGCAGATGGGGTGTAAAACCAAACACAAAAGAGCTTAAGGACAAAAACAAGGTACAAATGAGTGTAAAGATCAGTGGTGACCAGAAAGGAAAGATAAGCAAAAAGGTGTTGAAAAAAATAAAGTTACACAGGCAAAAGAGCTGCATGTAGCAGACAATTTGTTAATAAAACAGTTACAACCAGGGGGGATCTGCAGTCCTGCCTGGTCCTCTCAGCACTGCAGGTGAGGTGCCACTGGTGTCTCAGCACAAGCTGGTTTTGTGAAAAACAGTGATGCTGAGAAACAGGAAAGAAATTTTTCATCAATTTATAAAAAAGAAACATCCTCTCTCTCTTTCTTTTTTTTTTCTGGATTTTTATTTCCTTTTAATATTATTTTTTTTTATTTTCCAGTTGATCCCATAGACTTGCTTTTTTCCCCATGTGTTACTGCATTTTTTTTTAGATCTCTGATATGCTATTCAGTTACTATGAGGTTTTCAGGCTAATTTTATGATTCACAAATTACTGAACTATTCAATCTACTTTCTTATGCAGGTTATTTCAATCCTAATCCACATCTACTGTGCAAAACCTACATGGTTGGGCTTTGACTGCTTTTCTTAGACCACAGTTTCAAATCCTGCTATCTTAGGGAATTTGGATGCTGCAGTAACTAGGAGGTCTCTCCTTACAGTTGGGGAGTCCACCCAGGGCCAGTCCTGAGCTGTTATATTTCAACCTGTGCTCCAGCTTTCCTCTCACACCATCACTCTCACTGACATGCCCTTGAACAAGAGGCAAGATCACTACCTACACAAAAACCTAAAAATACTTTCCCTGGGCTGTGTTTAAGCTTCCCAGAGCCAGAGGAATGCTCTGGGATGAGGATCTGAACCTGGATCCAGTTCAGACTTGGGATGTAAAACTCCACATTACTCCATGCCTACATTTCACTAAGCCTGGAGTTTCCCCCATTAAAATACAGCACCTCTGTTTTAAAATAAAGCTGTGCTGTGTATTTTAATTGAGACTCTGGTCTCCAGCTCCCAATACTTATAATCAGATTCCAGTTTTCCAGCTGAAGCTGTTTATTGATGTCCTACTTTTTTCACCACCGTAGCCTGTCAATAAATTGGAGAATAGTTCCGTGTGTTAGATTTCCCCAAGCTTTCTGAGGAAATCCTTGGACAATTTGCTGTATAAAGTCAGTTAATTGCTTTATATAGCAGAGCAATAGCAAGTATTTAGACATATCATATGACAGACACTCCGAAAATACAGGAAAGACATATTTGTCAATAAAATGAATGCGGGAAAAGCAAATTATTTTATTATGTGAAAGTTCTTGGTTTAAGCCAAGTTACCTTGATTGTACTAATAACTGGCATGCCTTAACCAGCTGTCTGAACAGCAGAAAGAAGCAGATCCTGCTTATTTTTCTGAACCTTCCCAGGACCTCCCCATAACCAACCAGAAAGTAAATCTCAAGATGCCAGAGAATTTAATACAAAAACCAAAGTTCAAATTATATTTTATTTTAAGTCGGATAGGGCCATAATAGAAAAAGATCATCAAAAACAATGAAAAGAAATAATTGTTAATTTCTACAGTACCTTGAAACAGAAGCCCCTGAGAATAAATAGAATAAGAATACTATTAAAATTTCCTCTTTTATTATATCTTCTCTGCCAGAGTAATTGTTGCTGTGTCCAATATATGCAGAGGACAATTTACTAGCTGTTTTCTATTAGTTTTTAGCATTAACATATACAGAAATAAAATGAATAGCTAGCTTTTCTTTGGTTAATTAAATGACTGACAAGTCACAGATGTTGCTGCACCGACTCTTCCATATGATTAAAAAAGAAAAAAAATCAACCCTGGCAAACAAAAGAACAGTAGCCCAGCAGAGTAAATGGTCTCTTTATTAAGTGAATATTGATGCTACATTATGATTTTTTTATGAATGTGAATAAGGTAGAATACTTGCTCTTTTTTCCAAGTTTTATATTAAGATTTGAAAGGAAAACCTGTTTCCTACATAATCCTCACAAAGGAGTTCAGAAGATGGTTTACTGCAGAAGTGACCTAATTTACAGGAGGTTCTGCTTCCACAACATCTATCACAAAAGTGCATTTTTATTAGCAAGATACATATCTTTAATTTTTTTCTCCAGTTTAATTTTAATAGAATCTTGGTAGCTAAAAGCTGGTACTGAAAATAAATATTCCATTTCTATTCAATACTATGCTTTACTAAAAATCTTGAACAGATTTTATAGAAATATTCATAGGATAAGTATATTAAACTGCAGCTCACTCCTTTCCTACCTTGTCCCTACTTTATCTTCATTAGTAGTAGGACCCTTCTTGGAGCTGAACAGAGTTTCTCTTGTATGTGGTGCTGTTGCATTTTCCTAAGACCTGGATGGAGACAGCTGACCCATGTCAATTTAAGTTCCAAGTAACTGGAAGTTAATCCATTTGAGTCCTTAGGTGAGCAGAGCTGGATCTTCTGAACTTTCTGGTGCCTCAGGTGTTTGATTAAACATGTTTGGATTTATCAGATACTATTGTTTCTTTTTGTATAACCTGATGGCTTCAATGAGCTTTTTCCTTATTGCTGCAATGTCATTGGTTCCTTCATCTAAAGCAGGTATGGTGAGATCTGGGAACAATACTGTCCAAGACTAACACTGAAATGATATAAAATTGCTTTGAAAAACATACATGAAACATATGTAAAACATATGCTGCTGTTAATCTTCAGCAAAGTGAGGTAACCTCTGGGTGAGTGAGGATGCCACTTCCACCACAAGCAGACAAAACACAGGAGCTGCAGTGAACAGGTCACCAGCCCTGCCTGGAAGTTTGGGACAGGAAGGGAAGTAGAATAATTTAACTAAATCAACCAGTGAAGAATTTAAAAGGACAGACCATAATTACTGATGATGGATTTAAGTCAGAACACGGAGACTGGAAACAATATGCTGTGTAAAGTGCCATATTTAATTAACAGGAGTAGCTCAGGTATAATATTTACATATTTGTAAAACACTCCAGGAGCTCAGAGCCTCTTTTCCATCAAGTGAGACCTCTGATGCAGTATTGAATTACAAGAAAAATTGAATTTACAAGAAAATCTCCCCACTTACGAAGTTAAGCATCTTGCAGAGCTTGGACATCATTGGAGATTCTGAATTTCACTGCTGAGCAGGTCTTGCTCTGACAACCTTTGGAGACCTACCCAGAGCACTACTTCAAGGCTAGCTTTTAGGTAGCTTCTTTAATTAAAAGAAAAAAAAAAAAAGAGAGAGAGAGAGAGAATGGATATAAACAACACTTACCTTTTTTCAGCTCTTCCCCAGCCTTTAATCACCTGGAAAACACCAACATGTGTCCTCCTCCAGCATTGCCCAGCTAGAGCCTGTGGGCCTGAGCCCTAAAGTGATGGTAATTTCACCCTGAGTAAATAATTCAGAGCATCCTTGCCTGGCCAAACCTGGCAGGGCACTGGCCACCAATTATCTCTGATATTGCCCCATCAATTGATTTCACCATCTGACCTGATGAATTTGGCCAGCTGTGATCAACACAAAGCTAGACAGGCCCCTACAAGCTGTTTTAATTTTCAGTTGAGGGCATGGAAGTGGTTGTTTCTGTGGCAAGTACAGTGTCTTGCTTCACCAGGGGATGGCAAAGGCAATACTTCACACCCTCACGATTGACTGCATTAATTACAAGGGTGATGAATAGTGTTCAACCTATGTAAATAATTGTGTGCCGGAGATTCGAGCCCAAGGAAAGTGCAGCAATGTTTTAGTGGACGGCGGCATCATATTTCATACAGTAAAGTTGTGAGGGAAGAGGAGTGATATTTATGGAGTGCAAAGCACTGTGGGATTTTGTGGGAAACCACATATATTCAGCTTGTCAGAAAACATCTTAATATTTACTCTTACAATCCCTAGGCTACTGCTTTCTAAACCTAAAGCTTTCATTAGCCCATTTACCAGATATAAAACATTTGTAAATCTGTTGAAAGAGTTACTTTCAGGAGTGGCATTTTTCACAGTAAAACGATGGTACCTTTACATAACCTCATTATGCAGCAGTGTCAGCTCCTGCAAGTGAGCTGCCTCATCCCATTGAATTAATTCTCTATTTCCACATTTCTCTTTGCAGCCTCTGGTGATTCCAGACTCTCCCCTCAGTCCTATTATTTCGGATCCCCCTTTCCAGGTACATGTCTGCCTGGTGCCATGCTGACCTGGGAAGCTGCTTGATGGTAGAGGCACTTGTGTGTTCCTGGCATTCCCGACAGGATCTCTCCTTGCGTTTTGCCAAATTCCCACTTTCTGAAGTGGTGTTACCCACAGCTCTCCCTTCCCCATTCACTGCTCCACAGCTGCTGTTCCAGGCTGCTCCTGATGCCCAGAATGGCTCCTTCTCTCTATGGCTCACAAACTGCAGGGAGAATAAAGAAAAAAAAAAAGAAAAAAAAGAAGAAAAAAAGCTTTTATTCCTTCCTCTCAGTTTGGGGCTCTGACCATTTTATGATGGGAAGTTTTATAAATTGAAAATAAAGAAGTATTTCTTAAAACCTAAATAAGGATGATATTTGTTTTGGTCAAAATAAATGCTTTCCACTCGCATTGCATGCACAATATCTTACATTAAGAAAGGTTAATTCTGTATTAAATATAATCAAAAACACAACATGGGGCCTGTCATGCAGACATGGTGCAATAGGTACTTTAATACTGCTCAGCAGGAACCCTTGTTATATTTTTTATATGTTAGTAGATGTCTACTTAGAATTGATCAAACCTTTCCTTCTGAAACATATATGCCAACACCTCCACAACACACTATAAACTAGACTCTCAGAAAACAATAATGATGCTTATCAGTCACTCGCCTTGAGTTTGCTTGTGAAAAACCTCTAGCTAGTATGCTATTGGAGCTCTTAAAACATAGATCTTTTTGCTGCACTGATAATTCACTCACAGCTTGAGATTGATGACTATGTGAAGTCCATAAAAGATGTTACCACTATATTTTCTTCTTATGATTTATTTTATCATGTTGTCAAGGTTTGCAGAAAACAAGAAACAAATCAATGAATGTCATGCTTAAATATTAAAGAAGGCTGTAATACACAATTTTATTCAGATGCCTTATTCAATCTTGTAGCTCTGGAAAGAGTAGCAGCAGCAAAGCTTTTATTTGAATTACTTTTGGAAAAATTAATTTAGTGTGAATGTTGAATTGTGAATGGCAAAAGGGTAGCTAACCTTGTTTGTTTAAAGAGGAATATGGAGTAACTTGGCTTTTTTTTTTTTTCAAAAAAAAAAAGGTTTTGAGAACCTGGGGAAATTCACTGGCTTTTCAACTGCAGAAACTTTGGAACAGAATTGCTTAATGAGCTCATACTTTCTAAATTAATGAAAGGTTGCCTTAGTGGAGGGGGGGAAGCAGCAGAGGTTTTTAGTAGGATATTGGTAGCAGCAGTCCCTAAGTGCTACAAAGCTATTTAAAAAAAAAACAAAACAACAAAAAAACCCTTTCCTCTTTCATTACCACAAGATTGAGATCACGTCCTACACCTTGGTGCAGGGCAGGGTGGGGGAAAGCAGGGGGGCTATGGTTTAGGGGGGTCCCACACTGTTCCTGAGCTGACTCTCCCCCTGCTAGTGCCCTTCTCTGTGCTTATGCTGAGTTGGATACAAAGCAGCCATTAAACTCAGCTTGATTTTGGTTTTTTTGCTTGCTTGGTTAGTTTGGGTTTGATTTTTTAAATTTCCCAGCTTATTCTTAGGGACAGAAGAAAATACATCGGAATATTTTGGGGTTTTTATTACAAAAACAAACAAACGAACCACACAACACACCAAAACCCTCTTTTGAATGTACTGAGTTTAAACCAGTGAAAATCATGTTTTTCTGAGGTTATTACTCTATATTTTTTCCCCACCTCTAGGAAGAGCTTTAGTGACCGTTTTCTCCTTGCCAGGGCAATGATTAAGGCTGTCTTGTCTTGACAGGAGGGGTCCTAATGGGCAATGTTCTCCAGCCTGTTGTCATCAGGGAGCAAAGTTGCCCTTTTATAGGCTTATTTTACCATTTTATTTCATTTTGGTTCTGTAACTGTACCAAAGAGAGGAGCTGGAAAAGAAGAAAGCAGAGCATAGCTGTCTCCTAGTCCTACCCCTCCTGGGATCAAGCGAGCTGACCAAGCAGCTGACCTGTTTGGTGGCCAAGCAGGAGATAAGCACCAAAGCCTGGCAAGGGGACTCTCACCAGCACCTGACAGGGGGTCAATAATTTAAACTGTTACAGAATTTTGTTTCATAAAATCTGTCTTCTATCAAGAATTGTTTGGTGTGGTTCCTGACTATCAGCACCATACCTCTCTCAGCTAGAGGTGTAGCCAGGTATGGTGCCTCACCTTGTGTGTCTCCAGCACCAGGGGACTGATGAACATGTGGACCATCCTCAATGAGATCATTGAAACCGCCTCTAAATGACCCTGCTGTGAGGCAGGAAAACTGTATTTGTGGCTGATTTTAGGTGAGGAGAACATTCTCAGTATAGTTTGCCTGCAGCACATGGGAAGGATTCAGGTTGTTAGTGGTCACCAGGGCTGGCCCTTGGCCAGTGTTTCAGTAGCGTGGTGAGTGGTGGGACTGTCAGTGCTCTCAGGAGCCACAGGGGAAAATTGCTGGCACAACTGAGTGTCATTGCAATGGTTTTGATCACCCTTTTCTTGCAGAACAACCAGGCAGGGGTGGGGTGAACACAAGCCCTGCAAGGAACGGGCAGCACCACGCACTGCTCAAGCTTTCCAATATTGACCTCTCCAAATCAGCTGCTCTTTGGAACAAGGTTGATTAAAACAAGGGGAACCTTGCACTACTGCCTAAGGGCACATTTAATCAAGTTTTTTTCTTCCTTTGTGCACTTTTCACACTTGGAGATGGGGATCTGGAGAGTATGTAAAATTGTATAGCTCAGCATTCCACAGGCTGCTGCCCTCCCCACCAAATCTCATTCAAAAACCCCATTATTTACAAACATGTTCTCTTGCCATGGAGGTTTGGGGTACATGATGTGGAAGGCAGTGGGTTTTTGGCTAAGCTAGTGTCTTTTCTGTCTCTCAGATCTTCTTAGCTCTAGACAACACGTAAAGTATTTCAAGGAACATTTCTTTCTGCTTCCCTACAATATTTTTAGAGCAAACACCTTGTTTGTTCTCCAGAGATGGAATTGATACTGAGTGAGAAGATAAGGCAAAAACATTGTTGCCTGCCCCAAACAGATCAGGCAGTGAGAGCAATGAGTTGTTTTTTAATTAGTTAAAGTTTGTGCTTTAATTTAGCTTAAGGCTGTGAGCGCAAACGAAAGCATATTTTATCTGCAACTTTCATAATGCATGAAAGTATATTTGTAAAACAGTATTAAAACAAAATGTGTTGGATTACTTGTTTTTAAAGTATATTATTTAAATTACATTAGAACAATTCTTGGGGAATAAAACTTGCAACATAGGACCCAATTTTAGCAGTGCATTCTCTGCACACATCATTGTTTATTATAACACATGCATGGGAAGCAAACTTAAAGTAGATCAGTTTGTAGTCCCCAGCTTTTCTCTCATTCCCTGCCTAGCAGGGTGTAAAATGACAGTCAGATTAAAACAAGATAATCAGGAGCAGGATTATCAAAGACAGGGAGTTCTGCCCACAAAGCAGACACCAAAACTTTATGTCCCTGTGAAATACGGTACCTGCTGTCCCTAGAAATGTTACAGCATCCATAGAACTGGAAGCAGAGGAATATTTTTGTTTCTTTTTTCCCCCATGTATTTGTTTTGGCAACCACTTTGGATACAATTCACCCGTGTGCAGATGGCAAATACAAGCCCCATGCACTTAAATCCCATGTAAGTCTATTCCTGGAGGTGGGATTGGTAGCAGCTCCCCAGCTCTGCAGGAACCAGAGCCTCCCTCCTTCGAGACCTCAGCTTCTGTCACTTCCACGTTTGCCAAGATCTAACTGGAAGTGCTGATTTTTCCCAGGCCGGAGGAGCTGTTTCAGCTTTGTTTGTTTGCTTTGAAATTCATTTCTGAATTGTGGTGCGTCTCAGCTATTCAGGCAGGGCTGCAGAGAAAAAAATGTTGGTTTGCACTTTTGGAGAGTATTTTTGTTCCTACCATTCGTGGCTGGGGTGATTGGCTTTCACTGGGCTTTTCACTGGGAAAGCTGATTGGCACAACACCAGCTCCTTGTGAAAAAAACAACCCAAACGAGCCAAACCCCAAACCCAACCAAAGATACTGTTAGTAGAATTTAATTCTATGTTGTGATTTTGCAATGTGAGCTGTGTTATCACTGAAGAAAGAGTTGTTTCTTTTAACATTTTTCTCCTTGAAACTTCAAATAATGAGAACTCTAGGTGGCTTTTCAATAGCATTCATTCATAACATTTGGAGACCCCTTTTTCAGTCTTCAAGATGTGGTTCATAGAAGAGAGGAAGATAACTGGAAAAGTTTCCAATTGTGTTGGAAATTGTTACTTGAACTTTTCTGTAGGTCATCTCCATTCCCCTGCCCCTCTGGAAAGTCTGGGCAAGCTTCCTCGCACTGTTTCTGTAGGAAATGTTGTGGTAAAGATCAAGCAGCACATGGCTGTGACTTGCTAAAAGGGCTTTGGCCTGGAACAGCTTCATTGCACACGCATTTGCTAGAAATCTGCCTGGACTATTCCTTCATGTGCTGCTTCTCCTTGGATAGCTGGACTGCAGTTTCTGCCTTCCCTCATGTGCCTTAAAAATACTCTTGCAAGCACGAGCTGTGTGCTCCATGGTGTATAAATATTATTATATACTTGTGTGGATACCTCCTCCCTGGCAGTGTTGAAGGGCAGGTTGGATGGGGCTTGGAGCAACCTGGTCTGGCGGGAGGTGTGTCCCTGCCCATGGCAGGAGAGTGGGACTAGGTGATTTTTGTTGTCCTTCCCAAACTAAAGCATTCAATGATTTCATGACTCTATGATTAAAGATATATGTCATATTATACCATCTCTTGGTCCCTCTGCTCAGGTGGGGTTTTGCCTGGACAATAAAATGTGCTAAACCTGATGTTATGAAAGTACTTACAGGGGAACAAGTTTAAGGTGAGATATTGAATTTGCTGATTTTAAAGACAAATTCCCTTTGACATGACTGGACACAGGACTCCCTCCAGCATTTGGGAGGAGATGCTGTCTCCAGCTATAGAGACATTGGCTGGTCCTGTCTACTTCTTTGAGGAGGATTTGAAGGAGGAAAGCTTTCCAAAGTGCATTGAACAGTTAACTGACCCAAAATTTGCTCTAGAGAAGAACAAGACAAATTTTTTGGTGGAAGCCAATTTCCCTGACAGATTGCAAATATCTGGATGATCTGATTCTGCTTGTCCATAATCACCCACAGAAGATCTTACATTGGCTTCCATACTGGCATGTGGCTGCTGATTTAATGGAGTTGCACCAGGACACTGAATAATTAGAAAAGGCTCCAACCCAGTGTGCATGTGTGCCTGTAGATAGAAATTTTTAAAATACCCTTATTTATACAATGACTACAAAGTTAATGTTTTGGCTTTCTTCCGGGACAATCTGTGAAAGAAAAACTAGAGCTGGGGATTAAAAAGAGTGAGCAAGTAATGTGTAAACCATGAAATTCAATTAGTTCCTCTTAGGAAGCCAAATTTTGGTGAATACTGTAGAGAAAAGGTAGGATAAAATGCCTAAGCCAAAGCTGTACTTAATAAGCTTCAGTAATTAGTTACAAATGGCTCATCAAACCTGGAAACGTGTCTCTTTTTCTGCCCGTGTTTATGAATGTGAAGGAAAATGAAGGATAGGGTTAAATAATAACTTAGAAGAACTTTTCATTGTAAATCTTCTGCTAGAAAGGTCTTTTGGTGGTGTTGGAAGGTGAGCACAGAGAAGAGGCATGTGGTGCTTGGCCTGGGTGTGTGGAAGAGGAGACAGAAGGGGGGCTGGGGGGTTCAGGGGCAGTGAGGTGCTCCAGGGGCATGGGGCTTGTCTGCTCCCAGTGCTCGTGCTGCTCCTGGGGGCATTCCAAGGAGTGTGGGTGAGACTGCCTGAGAAGGAGTTACACAAATGGGTATTTGGAAGCAGAATCAGGAAAATAGCCACCAGATTTACCAGCGAGGTCACGTATAACAAGCTGCACAGGAAATTAGAAGCATTGTCCTGTTATTGATGTGTCCCTTTTTTACCCCTGCATCCTCCCTTTTTTGCCGTATCCAGTAGCAATTTGATATTTGAATTGTATAGGAACTCTTCAGAATTGGAAGGGTAAAAGGTAAGTTGTGCTGCAGTGTGTGATAGATTAATTGGCAAATGTTCCTGTTATTGTTTCTGGGAGTGCTACATCCACCTCACTATTCTGGTCTTTGAAAAACCTCCCTGAACTCTAAAGTGTGAGTGAAAATACCGATGTCCAAAAACAGAGCTGCAGCTCCTGCTCCACAATTCATCTTACAATCAAAGGTCCTTTGCTGTCAGTACAGGAACCAGACCCACAAATACAGACCATAGACAATTCCTTTTCTTGCTCCCTTCCCCCAGTTCCCTCCAGAACACACTCAAGCCCTGCTCTGATCCATATTGTGAACAGTAACACTTTTGACCTATATTTTCCTGGCTGCATATTCCTAATCACCTTTTTATATACACTTCTTCTGACTCTTCATGTTTTCTGAGAGATTGGCCAAAACCTGAAACTTTTCCAACTTAAGCCTTTTTTTCAGGGGGAGTGGGTCAAACTGGAGTTCCTTGATCCATTGTTACTGAATTTCTGGGTCAGATTCCAGAAAGACCCCTTCTTCCTCTTTTGCTTCAGATGGAAAACACTGAAGAATTGATTTTCTACTGGGAAACCTGCACAAGAAGATTGGAATTTCATGAGAAACACAATCCATGTGATTCCCAAGATGGTGGAGCTCCCTCTTTTGGGGCTACAGTCACCAAAATCATTATGGGTGAGAGACAGTTAGCCTGTTTCTTAATTTGTTATCAACCCAAATATATGTATTTATTCATTTTCCTTCCTGGTTTATCCATAAGCTGGCCAAAACTGTTACTTTGACAGTATTGCAGAAAGAAACAAACACTCTCAAGGTGCCAGCAAGGAGAGGTGGTGGGTGGGAGCTGTCGGGCATGACCCAGGGTAACATCTGACTCTTCTTCCTGGTCTTTCATCAGACCATCTTTGGTTAAGTTAAAAGGCTGCTCCAGACTGTGGACTCCAAGAGGAAAATCGCTCTGTGAGGTGATTGCAGATGGGTTTAGGCTTTCTCCAAGGTGGTGGCCCCTCTTCAGATCCTTTCTCATTGTTGCTGGCTGTGGACTGACTGCCAGCATGGCTTCAACTCCTGGAGTAAGCACAGGACTGGCTTTAGGAAGTGCTGATGCCCTTAAAAACATCTTCTGATGTCTCACTCCTTAGCTTTGGACGTGACACTTAACCTTGCTGCCTCAGATTCCCCGTCAAGAAGGGGATAATAACACTCGCTTATCTACTCCAGAGCGGGCTTTGAGGATTAATTAGTTAATATTTGTACAGTGCTTTGAACATAAGTGCTTGGTATTATCATTCTTACTTCACTGCTCCAGGCTCATTTTCTCCTTTGGCCTGATGTGCCTTCCTGCTTTTTCAAAAGCTCTTTGTCTTGTCTTAGCCCTGCTGTGTCATGCCCTTGCACGGCCTCACTGCATGCCATGGGTCTGCAGAATATCTGCAGAAGGACAAGGGCCAGCACCTCCTCCCTTCGTACTCCTGTTCATGCTAAGTGAATCTCAGCCCAGCACTCGCAGGGGGTTCGTGGGGCTGAAGCCATGGAAATGGTCACTCCAATTCTCCTTCTACTCCATCAACAGTGTTTCTAGAAAAAAAGCAACAGGCAGGGCACTGGAGAGGCAGCTGACATGGAGTGTAGATGACACTTTCCCTTGTCATTCTTGTTATATTATCTTAAAAAGAAAAGGAGAAAGAAGGAGAAGGTGGGGGGAGAACAGGAGAGAAAAGAGAGCACAAAGCCTGTGTGTTTCTGGCATCTTGAAACATGCTGCTTGGAAAAAATTCCCATCTAGCTCTATCATGAAGATGGTCAGTGGAGCTGGTTAGCCTACACAGAGAAGATTTTGCCATAAAGCCATTTTAACAGTTGGTGAGCTTTATACTCAGGCCCCGCACACCTCCCCCAGGTGTGTCCACAGGGACATCTGTGTACAGCCATTTATTCTTCCTCTAGGAAATGGGCCTTTCCCCTGGAGCAATGGCCAGGCCTTGCTGGGTGACACCAGAGCAGCAGTTCCTCAGGCTGCCTAAATAATTTGGTGGTTTCCTGCATGCCTGGGCCATGGTTCTGCCCCTGGCTGGGACCTCTCTGCCCTATACTCATCCCATCTCTCATGTGGAAGTGGGGCAGTGGCCACTGTTGTCCCCAAGCTGGCGGGGGTCCTGTCACACAGGTACTGCTCAGCCTTGCTAGCAGCCACCAGCTGCTGCCCCCCCGGAAACCCTTTCTGTGCTGTGTGGTGTCTGACTTCTTTATTTTCAGATTTCTCAGGGAAGAATGTAGTGGCTAACAGCTGAGGGAGAAAAATCGTGAGGGTATTCTCATGCTGGCAGGCTCTGCTGAAATTGTGCTAGGACGCTGGTCAGAAACATCACCCACTGAATATTTTGCCTCTTTTCCCCTCTGTTCACTGTTCTGTAATGGATTGGGCAGGAACTGTTTTTTCCTATGTGTTTTCAGTGCCCAAGAGCTCCAATTTCTCCTTTCTCCCTGTTACTGCAAGAGAAAACCGTCTGTATTGTCTGAGTGTCTTTAATGTGCAATTCCAGCAGCCTAATGGGCACCTGATGGTACAGATAGATTTGATTCCAGATTTGGATCTGCTGACATAAACCTTAATGCTTTTTATTGTGTGCCACTTTGGGAAAACCTGATTAACAGCAACAAAGAGATAATTATGCAAGATGAAGACAATGTAGTTGTTTTAAAAATAATGTATATCATACAATTAATGCTACTTTGTCCTTTATCAAAGACACACTACCTGCATTAATCATACACCCTCTTAGTTTCTAAACATTAATAGCAAGAAATAAAAAGAAGAACTCCTAATCCTGAGGAGAGTCACAATAATGGGGGGTTGGGTTTCCTCTGAGAAGAGGAGAGTAAAGTGATGCAGGTTTGTAGCCTAGTTATTACAAAATGTGGAACATACAACTGTCTTTATGAGAAAAAAGGTGCTGAAGGTTCAGGAACACTAATTAATAATTAATTCCATTTAGTCCTCCTGCATTAAAGCTGTGTGAACATTTGTAAATTAAGGTGTTACTTGAGATAAGAAGTAGGGTTTTGCCTGATTCTGACTTTATCGAGGGTCGGCCCAAACCTGAATGAGTGCTGTGTGGGATGTGTGTGTACCTGGGCTGCTCTGAAGTGCTGGGATAACTGCTTCTCTCTTTGGGAGTTAAAGGAGATATGGAAGCTGCATGATGTGGGGTAATGCAATGGTAGGTATGGAGAGGGAAAAGTTTTCTCTTAAGCTTTGGAAGGCCCAAGACCTTAAAAACTTGTGGAGGAGCTATAAGAATGATTGGATGGACTGGTACTTACACTAGTCACTTTTTAGAAATTCTTCAGATCAAGTACTTCCAAAACAAACATAGGAAAAAGTCCATTTAGCCCCTACAAGAGGCATTTTGCATTTGTTTGGGTTGCTTGACCAAGGGCTTAATCTTAGGTCCTGATTTAACTAGGGTGTTCCGGGTTTCTGACTTTAAGTGGACGCTCAGATTTGCTGTCCTCTACCCCACAGCATCACCTGCAATCATTTCTTGCCCTGGGAAATGCTCTTGGACAAAGTCCTACCATCTTCTTTTTTCTCCTGGGTTCTCCTTGAGTGTCCAGGTTGATGAAAGATGGGTTGGGCTGGGGTGAGTGGAGGGTGGGCCAGGCCCTTTCTCTGCTCTCCTGCTCAGCCACCAGCATTTGGTACCCACCAGAGTACTTGAGGAACATGTCCTCCTCCCATGGTCATGGGCTCCAGCAGACCCAGTATAGGTGACGTGCTGCCCCATGCTCCTCCATGCTCCCCCAGCCTGGGCTAGCACAGATGTTATCTGTATTAGGGACCTTGTGTGCCTGCCTCCATCTGCCTTCACTGCCTGTAAAGACCAAATATCAGACCCATCTTTACAGTTTCAGTCCATCTACGGTAGCAAAGAGGTTTCTGTGTAACCAGCAGAGCAGAAACACTACATCATTAACATTTTTCTCCTTATTGACAAAATTAGCTGTAGCTTGTTTTGGAACCCAGCTTTACATGTAGTCTACCATGATTTCCAAAGCTCATTTATTTATACCTTGTTTCTCAAATTACAACTGTTTTGTGTCACTGGTGGCTTCTGAGCTGGGGGAATTCAGGGAAGGTTTGGGTGTGCTTGTTACGTTACCTTCTGTGGAATGGATGGGGATATACCATATGTGCCTCTGCAATTAGACATTTTGATTTCCAAAGTATTTAGTTACCATTTGCTGAACCATTGAGTAATTACCACAGCAAAATTGCACAATCTGTCAGTACGTCAGCTAAGTGTGCTTCTGGACAGCTTTATATGCACCTCCACCAGCACCGAGGCTTTCCCGTGCCTCATCTGGTTCAACTTCAGCCCTTTTGGAGGAGAGAATTCTCAGAGCAAAGGGAATTTCCAATAAGGGTGAAAATACCTATTGTTGTACACCTGCCCTGTGGAGGACAGCTATTCTCAGAGGGAAAGTGCTATTTAAGGTAATGGGTTCCATGAAACATGGTGGCTTTTTAAGGCTGCAAAGTGCTATTCTGAGAAACGTCTTTGGAGTCAGCCACTCAGCACTCCTTGTTTCCATAATTCCCTGAATTTAGCAATGGCAACTCTGCCACTGGCAGGGGAATAATCTGAAAAGCGTTGCCCACCACATTCGATGGAAGCAGAAGAATTTCCAGCCTGAGAACATGTTTAGGGTCATAAAACTAATTTTTTTTTCTTCTCATTTTTTGGTTGATAAGGTAAAGCTTTCTATTTGGGAAGGTAAAATTAAGATTACTTTGAATAGAGAAAAGCAAGAGGCATCATTTCCTTCCCTCCCTCCTTCTCACCACCAAATTAAACACTCAGGAACCCTGAGAAAATTGGGTCACTAATATGGAAATCTTAAAGTATTGATAATACCAACATGACAAGTTGTCACTTTGCAGTATGTTCTTAAACAGGACTAAACCTTAATAACCAGGTTATTCTAGAATAATCAGGGCAACAGAACAGGAATGAATGGCAGTTACTGTAATTATTCTAGAAAGAGGACCAAAGCAAACAGAAATTCTCTCTAATTTTATATATTCCCAATAGGTGCTCATAGTACATCATTATCACTATAGAAACTACTTAGTAGTTCCTCCAAAAATCAGCCACGCTTCACGGTCTTATGGGTCAGTGTCTGAGCTGCACATGAGCCTGCACCCTCTAATGCAAACAGAGGTAAGCTCAGAGCAAGCGCCAGTAGGCTGCAGCAGACAAAACAAATTTCCTAAGCCAAACATATTAAATCCAATATATTTTTCATTGATTTAATAGACTGAAACTTTGGATACAACTGACACTTGCTGGATATTAATGGGCATTAACGCTGGGAAGGAGAGAGCTGAAAATGAGAGTATGTAGACGTTAGGGAAAGAAGGTGCTACAGAGGGCTTTGCTCTATATGAAAGTTCTCTGCTGCAGGATGAAATCTGTAATTAAATGAGATACTCTACAAAATTCTTCAGTGACTTTGGCCCCTTTTTCAGCAACAGCTCTTATTGCTGTCCTCATGCTTCACAGAATAGACAGGTGATCATATTTGAAAACAACAAAAATAAAATGATAAGCCTCCTAATAAAAAAAAAAAATTGAAAATATTAAAAAGGCACATCCACTAATAAAAATAAAAACAAAATAAAATGATGTGTCGCTAATATAAAAATAAATTTTAACATTGCTGAAACCCTGGGACTATTTCTCTCAGTCCTCTCCTCTGCCTGTGATGTGGTGGGTACAGCACTGCAGCACATTGCAGAGCTCACCCCGGGGTTTGGTCCTTCTGGGAGAGATGCTACCACTGCTGCAATCTATTGGACAGAGGGATTAATTTACTTGTTAGTTCTGGTTTGGTTTGTTGCTCTGCATGTTATTCTGGCTTAATTATGGCACAATGTGGCTAAAACTATTCTGCCACCTGAGGTGCTGTGAGGTATTTTAATTCCATCTTAAGGTTATCGATAAAACCTGCAACACAAGATCCTTTGGCT
>NC_067285.1:1845000-1850000 GCF_020740795.1 Apus apus
TTGCTGTATTATAGTATCTGAATTGAATACTGAAATAGAAATAATCCCAAATTTTTTTTAAAGACAAAGGTACAAAGGCACAAAGGCCATGTGCTGGACCTGAGAAGCCAGTCCTGTCTTATTCCCTGAATTTCAAAAAAATGCACATTGGCATTCCTGCCCCTAGTTAAGGACAAAAGAAAAGTCCAGGGGCAGAGCCTGGCTCTCCCGTTTACCGTGCAAAGCCCTCTCAATGGCCACAAACTCATCCCATGAAGGGAAAGCCCCAGCTCGTGTGGAGCAGATGCCACCACCACTTACCCAGGTTCTTCCCCTGAGGAGAGAGGAGCAGGGCAAGGCCTGGGCACCACCGTGTTCCAGCAGTTGGGTCTATCAAAGCCCCCTCGGGGCTGTTTTTGGATGGTGTGGAGGTGTTTGTGTGATGTGAACCCCAGCCAGCTCTGGCTTCAGCTGGGAGAACATGACCACAAAGCAAAGCCCCTCCTGCCTCTCCCTGGGGAGCCGGGGAGGACCTCGGGCGCCGGTGGGAATGCTTAGTTGCAAGTCATCGAAGAAACCTGAATACCCTTCCAGTAAATCAGTGAAATTGGGAAAGTTTTGAGCGAGGAGGACTGGTGGGGCTTGGCCGTGTGCTGCGAGGAGCCAGCCAGCTCTGCCATCCCTGCTGGCACACGGCGAGGCTGCTCACACTTGTTGCCAGTATCCAAAAATATGAGCGGTGGGACCAGCCAGCATCAAAAGCCACTCCATTTCCTCCTCTGCCTACTTAATTATTAAAGACAAATAAGAACCAGCTCATACATAACAATCCCCCCCAACACACACACAAAAACAAAATACTTCAGAACTGGCAGCCAGGCTCAGCAATAAGTCATGGCACCAGCCCTGAAATATCCTTGGTTGTATAAATAGGATCCTTCATGGGAATCTCCAGGACAAATCCTTTACTCTGAATCACAGCAGGCCTTGCTGGAAGAGAAAGAGTATTGTGTGATGTGACACAAGAAAAATGATGTTAAAAAAAAAAAAAAAAAAAAGGAATTAAACAAACCAGTCATGGTACAGATAGTTTATCTAAGAGTGTTTGTGCCACAGCCTTCACCCATCCCAGCTGGACAACCACCGCCCATGGACAGGAACGCAGCAAGTCTTGGCAGTCCTTATGTCAAAGCCTCTTTCCTGTAACCATAATAACAGCAAGCCAGTTTGACCTGTCAACATTTTGACAGCATCTAATTCTTGTGGGTTTTATAAGATTTCTTCTTATTTATTTATCTGTTTGTTGGCTTTTGGTTAAGACTCCAACCTCCAACTTCTAAAGAAAATAAAGATACAGCAACCTGGATGTTCAGCTTCTCAACTACAACAGGTGAATTGGAGATCTCATTCCAGATATCTCTGGGAAATCCCCCTGGCCACCAGGGTGGTGTCCCAAGGCAGAGGTAAGGAACTGTGATCAGGCTACTAAGGTATGTTAGAAAAGAGAAGAGGAAAAAAAAAAAAAAGAAAAAAAAAGGAAAAAAAAATCTTTTAAAACATGCTCAACATGTACAGCTGTTGAAACATCTGTGCTGAACATGATGACACAAGCTGTAATTGTGGCAGTTGGGGAGGGGGAGGCAATAAGGAGAGGTTAAGGAAAAGGCTAAGCACAGTCCCCAAGCAGCCTGGGGATGGGGGGGTCCCCCCCACCTTTGGGGTGCCCAGCACCTCTCGCTGTTCTGGGGAAAGACCCCCAAATCCCATTTTGCTTCTCCTCTTTGCCTCCTGCTCTTTCCTCTGTGCTGCCAGAACTGCCTGGGGGTGCAAGGAGGCAGATCCTTCACCTCCTAGCACCAGCTCTGCCAGCCCACCTTGTTTGACTCAGCTGCTTAAGGCAAGCGGGGTTTGCAGGGAGAGACCTTTACCCAGGAAATCTGGCAGATTCTTAATTTATTTATTTTTTTCCCCATGAAAAAAAACAAACAAACCCAAGGAAGACCCTAAAGCCTCCTTAAAGTGCAGCTCGACAGGTGGGTTTTCAAAGTCTGGCTGCACAGGTTAGGGTTTCTGGTGCTGTTGAGGTGAGCAGGAAAAAAAAATATTCTCTGTATTGGAGTGAGCTCAGATTAAAAAAAAAAGAAAAACACAACCAAAAATAATAGTAAAAAACCCCAACCCCAATCCAAAAATCCCTCATTCCCTCCTCTCCCTCCGCATTGTGCTGAAAAAAACATATAAGGACCTAAATAGACTAGAGCAGAAATCTCCCTTAATCAAAACAACATTATGCCAAAACCCCTTTCGAGGGAAGTGAAACGTACACAGCAGCACAGCCCTGCTTAAAAATAGAACAGCCTTTGCCTTGTGAGTAACAAAAATACAGAACAACATACTTCTGCCATCTGAGCTTTGAAGGATGTCTGTCATACGCCTGGGCTTATTTTACGCCCCTTCCCTTTTTTTAAAAGAGGAACAATGCCATCTTCCCGAAAGGAAATAGGCAATAAAAACTCCAGCAGGATTTCCTATTCATAATTTTTCCCATTCATATCCTAATGGGTGAAGGGAAAAAAAAAAAAAAAAAGGCAAACCAACAAACCCAGCTTTAGCAACTTAAAGTGCACTTATTAAATAGATACTCTTACATGCCTGGTTTTTCCTAAACTCAGTGTATAGTTTTACAGTTCAATTAAGTCTCTTTTTTTCCTCCTTTCCAGATACCCTTCTCAGAGCTGGCTGAATTCTGTGTGAGATGATGTAAAGCATCTGATGACAAAATATCAAATATATTTATAAAACACCCTGTTGAGTTTTTATCTGTGCCATTACATTTTTAATTAATAGAAATTTTTTTGTTGTTGTTGTTTTACAAATGCTGTGTTTTACTGCCAGTATGATCTCACTGCTTTACAGTATCGATAAATGAAGGCACACCTGCACTATAAAATCTGCTTTATATGAAGCAGGCCATTCATGTTTTTATAGCCCATTTTTCACCCATTGTTCTTGGGTCATGTCATAGGTGTGCTGTAATGTGTGGTGGAGGTGGGCGGCTAGAAGATCAGTTTAACAAAATAGTCTAATTTTGCCAACTTTAGTGCCAGAATTTGGACTGAAAAATGCAGAACTAATATCCCAACAGACACACTGCATGATGTCACTTCCCTGAAAATGTCCAAGACAAACATCTATTTCCAGATCACTTGCACTTATAACATGAATTCTGCCTCCTTTCTTGTCCCCAAATTACTATTCCTGTGTTTTCCAGCAATTTTTATGTTAACTTGGTTGATGCCTGAACTTTCCTGACTCTTCGTGAGGCGTGCAGCTTTTATTCTGTTGGTGCATGCTATATGACAAGGTTCACTTTCCAGAGACATTTTTGAAGCCTGCAGACCTCCAAGCTCTTTTTAAAAGGCTTCTGAAAAGCAGCACGACATGGATTCTCCTAAATGCACAGGCTGGAGTTAACACACCCAGACAAAAGGATTTGCTACAGAATCCGGTTACTTTGCTCAATTAGAAGAGAAAAACAAAAATAAAAACAAACACAACCCACTGCCTTTAACGGAGGATTTGGGGATGATTTTTTTTTTTTTTTGCCTTTCCTTTCTTTCCCAGGAATGGGCTCTCCAGGCTGGAGGCAGGCTCTCCATCACCCAGCCGTGCTTGCACACCTTCCTCCTGATTTGCAGCATCCTCCCTGGCAAAGTCCTGTCCCTGCGGAGAGCGGGCGGCGGCCGCGGGGCAGGATGATGCTGCCTGCGGGATGGAGGCCGCCAGGCCCTGAAATCCGAGGCCTGGATCCTGCAAACGGCCCCTCAGAGACTCAGCTCAGCTCCTCTGCTTTCTGTGGGGCAACCAAGTTTTCCTGCTTGCTGGATTGGGGCTTAAGAGGGAATATTAATATTTTCCTCCCAGCCGACCTTCCCGGGGCTGGAATGCAGAAGATTGCCTCTGCCAAGCTTAATTCCTCAATACCTATTATTAAATCCCTCCCCCTTGCCCCCCCCCCCCCTCACCTCCTTTATACATATTCACCCCACAGGCCACCACATCAGCAGTTGTTTTTCATAACGTGCCTTTAAAGTGACAACTTTACAGCAGAACCGAGAAACTTTTATTAGGATAAGAAATACAGCAGCGAGGGGAAGGCTGGCAGAGCTGGGAGGTACGGCGGCAAAGTTCCCAGGGAGGTGGCAGTGGGGGTGCTGGGGCAATGTGTGTGCCTGTGTGTCTGTGTTTGTGTCCCACTCCCTGGGTGCTGGGGGGTGCCTGATGCCAGGGGGATGGAGGTTGCTGCAGCGTGTGGCTGATCCTCCATCCATCCTCCTGCAGTCCCCGGCAGCCCAGACACCCATGGTCTGATTTGCCTGCCAATGGGACTCCTGGAAATTAGGACCTTGTTTCTCAGCAGGTGATTCCCCTGGAAAAAAAAAATAAAAAAATAAAAAAATAAAATAAATAAAGGTTGTAGGGTTGTATAAGCTTCAGAGACCTGCAAGGCCTCCTCCTCAATTATTAAATCCATCCAAAGATGACATCCCTAACTGCTGCACATGCCTTCAGAACAGAAGGCACCGGGAAGGATGCAGCTTTCAGGCACGCTCTATCGTGCTTGAATTCCTCCTCCCAGAAAAGCAGCTTTTCCTGCAGAAAATGACTTTCTTTTAACATGTGAAAAGCCCCTTCCCCCCCCCTCCTGCCTCGCTCTGCTGCCGGGAGGTGCGGGGGGGATGCGGAGCCCCCCGAGGAGCTGCGGGCACCCCGGCTGGGCGCGGCGGGAGGGCGCGGGGCTGCCCGCACTCCATCATTCCCTGGCAGGAGGGGAATGGCAAAATATTGCCTTGGCCAAAGTTATTAAAGGCAGGTTCTACTCCACAGTCCTGGTTAGGAGATAAAATATGAGAGGGCAGCTTACATATTGCCGTGATTAAATATTTACTGCTGAAAGAAGATTCGCAGAACTTTTTAAAATTAATGGCTGCAAGTCTTTGTTTGGATAGTATCACAAGTAT
>NC_067285.1:1855000-1900000 GCF_020740795.1 Apus apus
TGTTTGCGTATCTTTATTTATTTTTTTTAAGGCGGGTGGTGACGAAAAAGAAAAAGAAAACCAAAACCAAACACAAAACCCACCCAAACTTCCCGTGTGACAGGGAGTGCAGCAACACCCCAGCACATACTGCTGGGATCTTTGATCTCCTGCGTGGCATGAAGTGACAAAGACCAGAGGAGCTCAGATAGGTGGGAGATGGGCTGTGTCTGATCCCAGCTCTGCCTCCTGTCCCGTTCCCCACTGTGGGCTGTACCATCGATTTTAATATTACTATTAATTTTAAGTGGGATCCTTTCAAGTGCGCCTGATCCTTTTAATTAGATCATTACAGCCATTGTAATGTTTATTCCTATATAACCTCTTATGAATAGCATGGGACTTTTTAACATTAATGTTGCATTACCAGCGTTTAGAACAAATCACTGAAATAGTTAAATCTGCAGGATGCAGTTTGTGATTTCTCCCCCTTTAAATGTTCCCACAACATAATCTTTCAGAGGGTTATTACTGTTTATTTTATTAAGGCAAGGTAGGAAAGGACTAACACACCAAGTGAGAACCGGTGGGTGCCCACACCGGGTGATCTGCAGGAGCCTGCACGCAGCTTGTGTGCTCTCACAAAGCATTCCAGGGCTAAAATCATGGACAAAGTTTTCCTCCTGCGGCCATTTGGCTGCATATTTACCACAAAACATTCTGCTGCTTGTTCGGCGGGCTGCAAGAGAATAATAAAAAAATAAAAACATTAAAAAGTCACCTTTAAGGAGATCCTAGAAAGCTGTGGGTTCCCACTTTTTTTTTTTTTCCTGCTGCTCTGTCATGAGGCTTTTCCCTTCCTTTAAATTCCATGATGTGTCTCTCACGCAGGGCTGATGAATCAGCTCACCTTCCTCCTGTAGGTGCGTGCAGCCAAAATCTCCAGCAGGAACAGATTTCAGGAAGGCTTTCCAAAGCAGGAAAAAAAGACAGTGCAAGAGAGGGCTGCAACAGCCTGCTCGGAAAGCCAAGGGGTTTGCATTGTGAGAAATTGAAAGAAAACAAGAGAAAAATCTATATTTATATATTTTTTTTTAGCCAAAAGAGTAACGTCAAACACATTCAGTTAACACTCAGAGCTGGAGACATGACAATTAGTACCTCTGACGTTTACAATGCAGATGTTTATGATGTGAATAGTAGATGGAAGGAGAGTGAAAATGCAGTTGTTTTGGGTGAAATACAGGGCAGTGTTATCCAGAAAACGTGCAAACTTTGCTCAAGCCACTGCACAGGTATGAAAGGGACTGCTCTTGCTGTGTATAATTTAAGTCCTACAGCACTTCTCTGAAAATATGCAAAATAAAAAAAAATTGGGGAGAAAAATATGTTTAATCTAATAATAGGGTGTTGCAAGACTGTTGTAAAAGAAAGCTTGGGGGGGGGGGGGGGCGGGGTGGAAAGCAGCCTTTGGGGGAAAATGAGACAAATTTCCAGCAGCAGGGTTGTGTAATGGTTCTATACTTTTAAAATGTGCCTGTACTCCATTCATACTGTTTAAGTGCTTAAATAAGCACAATAAAAGTAAATAATTTACTGCTTTGCAAACAGAAAATTGGGCAGAAAAGTAATTTTGAATAGCAACTTGGCTTAGTATATCCTGTGATTTGGTGCCCTGTAAAATGCATTTGACACTGCTGTTCATTAAGCCAGTGCTATTGAGCCTTCTTCACATTCATTAGTGATTAATTCAGACAGATATTTAACTTAATAAGGTAAGCAAATAAACAAAAAATCACTTTCTGTGCCTTAAGGTTTTTTTGGACCTCTAATTGGTTTTGTGCACTAATTACCAAGATTAACACCTTACACTTTTCTCAGTCCTCACACTTAGAAATTCCCAGTGGAAAAAAAAATGCAGACAACCTTGGGGGAATCCCTTAAGTGCAAGGGGTTAAGAGTTTGTCTTTTAAAAGCAGGACAAGCAGCAAAAAAAGGAAAGACCATTTCCAAGTGTATTTAGGGAATAAGAGGAGGAGGAGGCAGAAGTGTGCACAGATACATGCGGAGTATATATACAGCAGTATATATGTTATTTTCATATTTATTATGTGATGGACAGGTTTTCCAGGGGCTCATTTGTGTGGCAGCATCCCTGAACAAATAACTGGGAGTTCTCTGATCTCTCACAGGGGTTACAAAACCTTCCTCTCAGCCTGGCCTGAGCGGGGAAGTGACGCAGTGTTTCCCTTTCTCCGCACCACGGGTTCACCACTGGCTTTTAAAAGTTTCTTTTAACTCCACTTCCCACCAAACCAGAAGGCTTGATGTTAGTGCCAAGGCATTGTGATTTCCTTCAGTGTTTGTGGCACTGACATTGTTGGAGGCGTTGTCTGAAATTTCCCTCCTTCCCAGTCTGGCTCTGTCCTCCTCTTACCTTCGGCTCAGCTCAAGGAAACCCTTCCTGCTCCAGCCAACTCCAGGGATTTCGGAGAAGGCTGCTGGGCTGGGAGCAGCACCCACAGCCTCAGCCCACACCCCTGGGAGCTGGAGCATCCCTTCCAAGTGCCACATGCAAGTGTGAAAGTTTGTCACTACTGTGGCTTGGCATCCTCTGGGAAAGCACCACACAAAGTGCTTGTTCAGGGTCCCTCCTGGAAAACATCTCCTTGCTTCCTACATGCCAAACTGGAGCGTGCCTCAGTTTGCTCCTCATGGATACACACACAACACCTGGAAAAGGCTTTGAGAAGGGCAAGGATTTAAAGCTCCCCTCAATCCCAGGCCGGGTGATTGATTCAAGCTCATTTTCCCCAGCCTGCCGGTACCGGTTGCTGGTCACAACCCAAGGAGGTATTTACTGCGCGGCATCCTGGAATCACCAGCAGCCTTCAGAGAGCTCATTGACACCTTCCCTGCCATGGGAAGTCTTGCAGATCTACGTAGCTTCTAACTTGAACCCGATGTCACTTTCCAGTAGTTTTTGTGGTGGTTTGTTTTTTTTTTTCATAGCATTTGGGGATTTTTAAACTCCTTTTCCTTTAATTCTTTTCTTCCTTTAATGGGTGACTGGGTAAATTCAGTGGTGGATTTTTGTGACACTAAAGCAGCAGATAAGTCTATGATGCACTCTAGCTATGTGGTTTAAAAATCCCTTACCATATGTTTTCTCACTGGAATGCCTCGTCTTGCAAAATTACAGGAACCGAAGCTTAAAAACACAATTAGGTAGTTTAAAATGAAATATTAAAGAAATACCACATATTTTCTGATATGCCTGCGATCTTTTTCCTTGCTTTTTTTTTTTTCACCTTTTTTTTTTTTTCCCCCTTTCTTTTGTATTGTTCTTTGAGTTGTTCAAGGAGCCCAACTGTATTCGATTGTTGTACTAATCATGCTGCACATTTTTCTGATTAGGTTATATAGGGCTGTGGTTAAATTATAAATGAAAGAATGAACTACCAGAGTACTTGTCATAACAGTATCTTTTATGTTGTTACAGAAGGGGGGGGAGGGAAGAATCAAAAAAGGCTTTACACGATGAAGACTCTCCTTGCCTATTTTGTGCTCCTTATAGTATCTGTATAGACAAGTAATGCAATTTGTTGAAATGTTTTTCTCAGGTATTCTGAGAACTACAGCACAATATCTGTCCACTGAGAAAAATGGGAGAAAACTGAATACATAATACATAAAGATGCATATTGGAGTATAAACTCTGTTGTGCACGCAAACACACCCTCTCCAACTCCAGTTTATTCCATTACTGTGCTATAAATCCACTTGAATTTTTATTTCCTTATGCCATACATGATAATAATATATCGCAGTTTGAAATTATGCCTTACATTGTTATCTCCTGTGCCACTGTATGTACAGCATAAACACAGCTGCATGTGTGCCTGATCATAGCATGTATCTTTGTCTCCATGATATTATTTTAAGTCATTGACTGTAAAACCAGTTTTAGGGAGGGCTAGAATTGTGACAATTAAACCATCTGACTGAAGGTTCACTTTCTATCTGTGCTGGAGACACTGGCAGTTTAAGAATATATGTGATATTCCTGAAATGGAATATATATTGTAAGCTTTACAGCATTTTAAGCTTGTTAGAACACTATTTAAAATTATACATAATAGGAGAATGGGGTTTTGGTGTTCAAGGTTACCCACTTCTTTAATATAGCATTATTTCTTCCCAAAGTTTAGCCAGATGAAGCTGGAAGGTGGAGAGGGAAGTGAAGAGGGAAGCCTGCAGGAGTGCAGTGGTTTAACACCTTGCATTGAGCTGTAGAAGTAGCTATTTTCCAAGGCTTTGAAAGCAGAGCTCCTCCTCAGTTGCTCAAACACGAAGTAAAGGCTGTGCCCTGTGCACAGGTTGCTTTATGTACTTCCTTGCAGTAGATAAACGGATCCTTCAATATCTGAAGGGATTTTTTTTTGATGAAAAATCTGATGCCTGAGTTGATGGGTATCCGGGGTGGGACGGGCTTGGGGCTCTGCATGGTGGCAACCAGCACGTGTTCCCTCTGCCAGACATGCCTGTGAGCACTGCTTTTTGCACCCCTGCAACCAGCCTTAAGGGCTCTGTTTTTTTGGGGGCTTTATTGGATGAACTGTCAGTGCTTTCCAGGATAACAAATCTTGTTTTATAGCACTTGGTGGAGTTTGGTTAGGGGCTACCTCTGAGCAACGTGAACTTGGCCTTGCTGTGTGTCTTACACTAATACCTTCCCTCCTGTAAGGAATCAGGGTACTTGAGAAACAGCCTGCAGCCATACAGCTGATTATTTCACCAAATTTGCATCTTTTCAACAGTAATGGGGATAGATTTCACAAATGCTCCCAGGCTCTAAATAGACGTTAAGTGGCTGTTTCTAGTTGCTTCCTTCCCTCTTCCCCTTGGGCACTTGCCATGCACCCAGCCCCTGGGCCTGGGACCCGCAGGGAACCTCCTGGTGGCACCTCCTGCCTGTGCAGGAGAGGTGCTGGGTCTCTCTTGCTGTGTCCTCTGGGGGACAAAAGTGTCCAGGGTGTCTCTTGGAGGAGCTGGGCTTGCTTTATGGGTGCTCTGAGTGGGGTACAGAAGAGGTGATGGTGCAGGGCTTGGAAAGAGGTGAGAGCTGCTGGATGGAAGGGAGGGTCTTCTGGGTCCCCAAGAATGGTGGGTGGGGGACCCGGAGGGATGCATTTCCCCAGGGATCTCTGCAGCATGGGTAGGGACTGAGGAGACCTGATTGCTCCAGAGCTATAGTCTTAAAGACAGCAACTTATTACTTCTTCTTCAGTTTCTTCTTATTATTTTTGTTGTTGTTCTTGTTATTAAGAGACAAGAGGATTTAAAACATAGATTTTATCTGTGGGGCCTTGAAACTAGATGATCTTTAAGGTCCCTTCCAACACAAACCATTCTATGATTTTATGATCTTAAGAAAAACTCGCAAACCCAAACATTCTTGTAAAATGTGGTCACTTTTCTTCTCCAGCAGCTCCTCAGAAGACATGTGCTCTAGGATGTCAGTGGCTGACAGAGGTGGGGGCTTCACCTCACCCACACATCATAGGCACATATTCCCCTTGAAGAACAAAACCAAGTAAGGGTGAGCAAAAATGATTCAGTTGAAGATTCCTGCTCTTTATTTCCAGTTCTGCTACTTCATTGGAAATCTGAGCCTTACTTTGCCTTTCTTTGAGATGGGTGCCTACCCCTGACTGCTCACAGATTGTTACCTCCTACCAGGAGGAACAGCTTGTTCAGCTGAGGGATGCAAAGTGCTTGGAGTTTCAGTGGGTTATGCTACAGGCTGCTGCATATAGGATGCTCCTCTCCTGCTACATGTTGGCCACAGCTGCACTGGGTTTGCTTTTATTTTGTAGGGATAAAGAGTGCAGGATCAGGGTGAAACCGTGATAGGAAAACTCCTGTTCTGCTTTTGTTCCAACTCTAAATACTGTCAATGTCTATTGTGGGCTTACAGCACCTCTTCCCTTTCCTGGTGTTTTGCAAGCCCAAAGCAGTGCCACCCTGATAAAGTCTAAAACCTTCCCCCAAAACTACAGTAAAACATCAATACTGGCCTCTCTTAAAAATCCACAGAAGGAAACTTAAGGATTAGAGTAAAGCCTTATTCTTAATTTGTCTGTCATGCATAAGTATTCCAGCACATAACAAGGATCACCCACAATTTGAAGGTTTTTTTCCTTCCTCTGGGCACCTCGGAGTGAGTTAAAAGGCAGAGGCAACTCATAGAACTGTTGTATCCAGTTGAGCACTCATTATAAAATGGATTATGGGTACAGTAAACCATAAAGACTGTTTTAGAGCCATTAAGGTTCAGCTTGTCACTGCTGACATGGACACACTCTTACACCGTATATTCCTGACATGTCAGGAGGTGCTTAGGGAAGCTTTCATACATGTTTTATTGAAATGACAGGCTAGAGCTTCTTTGGCTGCTCTCTGTATGCCAGGCTATAAGCTAGAAATCCAAATGAAACTCCTCTTGAAAAAGAAATAAAAAGCCATACCCACACGTGCGAATAGCATCTCAAGTGAGAAAGTTGTCCTCTAGGTTTTATTCTTCATGTGCTTTGTAGGAGAATAATGGAATCATGTTTATCCCTGGAATAAAACGTGGCTGAAATCAATGAGATTTACACCAAAGTGGATTCCGCAGTTGATAAAACGTGAGTTCAAAAACCAAAGCAATTTTGGATAAGAATGAAAAAGAGAAAAAAAATATCAAACCCTCAGATTTCCCTTCTGAAAATGTCTTTCCATCTGTATGCAGATCAACTGTTTCTCCCAGGCTGAGCCTTTGACTTGTTAGGGCTTCTTGTCTCTCAGATCCAAGAAAAACTTTACATGCAATTAAGGTGCCTTGAAAATAAAATTTTTAAGTGGAAATACCAAGAGAGCTGTAGCTGCAGAGAGTCGGGTCTCACAAACCTTGCAAGGCTGAAATTCCCATTCATGCAGGGTTTGGAAGGCAGCAGGAATGCAGGATTTCATCTCCTTTTTCCAAGCAGTTTCTCCAAAGAAACAAATCTGAACTTTCGGTGTGTGCTAAACTGGTAAATTCCACAATTCTGTCACAGACGTGAGATGAAACATGGGATGTACCTCTCCAGCAGAAGGCAGATGGCTGGAAGGATGCTCTGCAAGGTGTCAGCCACCTGATGCTGTCTCTGGGTGTGGGTACCAGCCTCCCCGAAGGGCTCCGGGAGCGATGATGATGACGGCTGTGGGGAGCTTGCAGCAGAGCAGCAGAGGCTGGTTGGGGTGAGTTATTCTTCAGCTGTATGGGGAACCTGGATTTATCTTATTTTGCACAAACTGCAGCTTGGGCACAGCTGTCAGGGAGCGGCAAAGTGGAGGTGAGGGCAGTGGAGCAGCAGTGGCACTGTGGGGTCTTCCAGAGACCACGACGGGCAAAAGAAATGTAGAGAATAATTTATACGTAAAAAAAAAATCATACATTTCAAATGTATTTGCAGGGTAAGTTTTTCTTTCACAGCACTGGAGCTTTCTAAAATGTAGTGGGTTTTTTTTTTTAAAACTTCATTGTGAAACATCATTTCTCAGGGCTCACAGGTTCATGGACTGGACCAAGGTGGAGGGTGGATGGGCAGAGCTTCTGGGGCAGCTCTTGGCTCTGGCAGGGCAGACCATGACCTCTGCATAAAACCACAAGTATTAGTAATCAGTAATCACAAGAACGTGCAATTTAAGTCAGAAACCTGTTGCAGGTTGACGAACAAGCTGGCATGAGAGTGTCCACATTAGCCAAACATATCTAGGCTCAGAGGAGGGTGGTACAGCAGAGCCTAATTCACAAATAGCTCCTGAAATTAAAAAAATAAGTTTCAGTGCAACTGTGCAGGCCTCTGAAGGGGGAGGGACTCAGTGTTGAAGGTAAAATCACATGTTTTTCAGATCGACAAGGTGCAGGGCTCAGTTTTTGGCCCACAGAAATCCCAAAAGCACATACACCCCAAGACAGGCACATAGGGAGCCGAGGCCGAGGCACAGCCAGAGGCTTCTCCCCTGTAGCATCACTCCTGTGTTCACTGTATAAATAACTGCTCTTTCAATGCTACCCTAAAATTGGCTTCAAGGATCACTGGACACACTAAAAACATGATGGTGAGGGTGAGTTGGAGGTGTCAGGGTGGCTGGGGGGATGTGGAGTGGTGTGTGGGACCCATGCCACCCCAATGGGCAGGTAAGGGAGTAGAGGGGAGCCAGGGGCCACAGGGGATCAGTTTCCTTGCAAGGGGCAAGGAGGTTACACAGCTATTTCTGGTCACATAGCCATGGTGTCTCTGAGTAAAAAGCCTTCCTAAGAACTCAGACTATTTCTTTGTTCCCTGAATTAAAATCAATTAGTGTTTCAGGGGTGGAGCAATGGGAGCACAGGTGAAGAGTGTCTCAGCTGGCTGGAGGCAGATTGGAAACACCTGCAAGGGCCCAGCAGGAGCAGATGGACCCTCCTCCTCCCTGGTAGCCAAATTCCCTACCAAGAGGTCATCTTGTTTCCCTGGATTAGAACCTGTGCAGGAGTTAGTGTGACCAGGAGGACTCCTGCTGGGTCCACCTGCACTAGCTATGGAGACTTGCCTTGCCTCACCTCACCCTGGGGACATTGCAGAGGAGACACCTTGCCCACACACCCCTTCTTCGGAGCAGGACCCACTCCCTGCAACAGGCCAGCTGCTGTGGGGAGGAGAAGTTTGTTGTCCAAGTCACCACCTCTGCACCAGAGCCAATGCACTGCCACTTCTGCTGTCACCACAGATGGAAAGATGAGGGTACAGACTGACCACCAGCCAGCTAGAATTATGGTCAGCAGATTGCGATTATTGGTCAGATTCTGACAGAGTGTCTTGCACATGTGAATGTCAATCTGTGTTTCTACTTTGAATGCTACCCAGCAATTCCTGCTTTTGTGGGGCCTTCTGTGATGTGTGCACCAGCTCTGGGTTTCTCTGCATAGTGTCCCAGCTACAAGAGTTTGCAAATGGATAAATTTACCATAACTCAGCTGAAATAGAGAAATGTGTAACAGGAAAAATGCAGAAATATACATTATAACTGAAAACAATACACAATAGCCCATGGCCCTGCATGGACAAGGGTTTAATGTTACACCCATGAACTTTCTTACTTTTGGATGGTTTAACTCACTGTTAAAAAGTAATTCTCCCTTGTCCTCTCAGGTTCATCTCTAATAACTGTATTTATGTGATGCCGAATTTTCAGAATTGTAATGGTAAACAGCAGACCACAATATAAGCTCTGGGAATTCCTGGCTATTGATAATGTGAATTGATTTCAGCACAGAACATTGAGTTTTAGAGGCACTCGAACATGTACATGTCAAAAGATTTTTGAACTTTTGTTTTTAAACACATCTGATGTTGGGCACGTGCTGTAGCAGCTCTAGCTTGAGATGGAGAAATGTTGATTCCCAGTGAGAGTGTGAAGCTTGTTGTGAACAGGCCCAGAGACTGGACAGGCTGGGGCATGTACAAAAATTACAGGAAACACAAGACCTCTTACACATACTAGAGGGAAAGAAAAAATTTAGGCCTTTGAGACATCACCTTGTTTGTAAATAAACATCAGAGGTCATGAAACACTCAACAGGAAAATCTGCAAAAGGCACCTGAGGGTGTGCCTGAGAAAAGGGGCTGCTCCTGCTTTGCCCTCTTTAAAACCTGCAGGTGCTGAGGGTGGTTTTTCCCTTTGCCATGAAAGAAGGAAACAGAATGTTTTGATATGAGAAGAAATTTTCCAGCTCCCTGTGCTCCCGCGGTGGGGCAAGTGCCTTTCTGAAGTGAAGCAGGAGCATTTGCTGGGGAGGGAGTGAGCTGAAGAGGAGAAGGGGGTGCAGGGTAAGGGCACCCCCTGCCCACCCCAACCTGGTCAAGAACAGGCAAGCAGCACACAGCAACACTTAATTATGGTGTATCCCTCTTGTATTTACTTCAGAAACTGCTTCTTGTTAATGAAATGTGTTACCTTTTCAAGATCTGCCTTGGCCACATTGAAATCCTTCAGTGCTTGTGATGAGCTGTAAGTGACTGGGGGAGAAATGTTTGTGTTCAGTGCTTTTATTTGGTTTTTGGCAAAATTCCTCAAATAAATTAATAGATTATATCATTAGACATGAGCAGTTATGTATGAGGATATCCATGGATAGTTCAAGTAAATAGCAAATAAGAAAAGGGTACAGTACTCTGTATCTGCACACATGCAGATATTCTATTTGAAGTTAAAATACAATTACTTATCAAATGTCTCCATCAGGGCTTCACTCTGCAAAAGAGCCTGCTGGAAACACAGAGGGAAATGATTGCAGCCACACAAGGCGACTCCAAACTGCTTTCTATATTTTGACTTGTCCTTTTGACTTTTTCTTTCTCTGGTAACCCCATTATTTTTGTCCCTACTCAGAGCTCTGACCTGTGCTACATGGAAAGTTTAGAGATGAAGTCATTTCTGGTTTGAGTTACTGGAGAGACTTTAATTCATCCAGCTGTGCCTGCTCAACAACAATTCCAGCATTCAGCATTGACAACACACCATCAGCGAGAGAAATCAAACAGAAAGGGCAGCCAGTGTTGAAAGGAACACTTAAAAACTGCTCTCATTTGTAGAATTTAACATCATCAAAACACTAAATGTAAATATGAGCAGAAGGAAAAGGTGAAATTAATCAAAGTAATTTTTTAAGTCTTTTTATTTCTTTTTTTGACAGAGCATTAATGAAAATCCCAAAGGAATTATTATTAACCATAAAGGTGCATCTGAAGGAAAAATAAATTCCTGGATATTTTGCTCAAAAGGGCCTTGCTTATTAAAAAACATGATGTTTTTCCCTTGTTGAATATGTGTTTATATTTGTGTTTTACTAGTTAGGGGGTGTGTGGGGGGGAAATCCTGTGGTTTCTAGTGGTAAGTACAAGCCAGGATCCCAGCATTGCAGGAAACAGCTACATCTCAGTTATCAGGCACTCAGAAACCAAACAGTGCTTCAGGATTTCTGAGAGCAGTTATACCCCTCAAAATAGTCCTTTAACCTGCAGTATAATTAATAAATGTTTGGTTATGCATTATTGAATTGCCATTCCAAAAGAAATAAGGGAGTAAAAGATCATTTGAGAAAAAAAAAAAAAAAAAAGACAAAATATAGATCTGCTAGCTGGTATTCAAGGGTGTGTAAAAATAATTTCTCCTGGAAGTTTTTTCCCTTTCAATCGATAACATGTAAGAGAGAGAGAGGCTGAATTTTTCACCTCCTTCCCTCATTGCCTTGGATTGTGTTGCAGCTGTCTCTTGGTGAAGGTGCTGATGCCCAGCCAGACTGATCATTCTTGGGAGGTGAGGGAGATGATCCTGCCTGGCTGGAGGCAGCACCACGCACCCATGAAACATTTCCACCTTCAGCTGGCATGGGACCAATGTTGTTGCAGGGAGGGGAGGGGGGGGGTGAGAAAAAACCCTCAGTCTGGTGGTAATTTTGAATATTCGTGCTGTAGCAATAGCTGTGTCACTGCAGGAGTGTCTTCAGACCTGTGACCTTGTGGGGCTTCAAGGTGAAGGTCTGTTGCATGGGTACACCTGCAAGGCAGAGAGAGGCAGAGCTGAGTCTTTTGCCAGTTCCTTGAAAATTCAGATGTCAGTCATGATTTGGCTCTTAAGCACTGGGAGGAAGCAGAGGTGGGTGCCCCTTGATTCCTGTCATCTGGTTTGTAGGGTTTTGCAGTGTCCTCTGTACATCTTGGTCCAGCAAGAGTTGGTTGAATTTTATTTTAACAACCTAATGAATAGATTTGATCAGTCCTCCTGCCTGACAACAGCATCTGGTATTAAAGCATGAGGCTGGAGCAACGTTGGGCAGCCCAACCCCTCCAGACACCCCTGCTGCTGTGGGGGAACTGCCCTTGGCTTCATGCCAAAAGGGTGGCAAAAAAAAGGTGGAGAAGAGAAGGACTGTGGCTTGTTTGGCTGTGGTAGCTTGCTGGGAAGAACCAGCCTGACCCGAGGCTTCCGAGCTGCTGCTGCTGCCACTTTTTTGGTGCTAATTTTGCATCTTACAGCCGACGTTGGCACATCTCTCTCAGAATGGGGATGCCCTCTAATGTGTTAAACAGGCACATGATATTAAGTGTCTCTGTTTTCACTTTAGATTTGTCATAAATAAATTTCATTTGTTTAGCTGCCTTTTAAGTACAGAAAGAAAATTCCAGTAGTCGGACAGGCAAGAAATACAGCGATTCAGCATGCAAATCACTTCTTTTCCCTTTAAACAATACATACTCTACTGCCTGCATGTCCCCAAAGATACCACTGCAGCTACACATGGTTGAAGTCTGTTTCACCCTTCTATAAGGCAATGTGACAAATGATTTAGGGGGAAGTAATCTCTAATCAGCATAACTTCATACCGCACGGTGCAGAATTATTGTCAATTTAATTCTGTCTCCTCGACACAAAACTCTGAAGTGTTTCTTCCAGTTGAAGTTTTGTAGCTGAATAATAAATAAAAGAGGGTGCAGTGCAAGTACTGCATAATGTAATTGTACTCTCTTTATTCTTGTCAATCAGCTTGAACACAAGTTAAGTCATTGTGGTTGTCATCGTGATCATATTCATAGTAGATGGCTCCGAGTTTCGGGCGTCGTCTTCGGCGAGAAAGTTCCTTTAATAAAGAAGAGTGTGGTGAAGGTTTCAGGTGCTTTATAAAACTTTGACTTCCCCCTTACTACAAGGCAGGAAAGCACAATAGTGCATGCATGAATTGCCAATAAATCAAAGGCCTGCTTTTTTTTTAAACTCCTATTTTGACATGTACATACATAGCATTTTTAAGAGATAGCTCCGAGGTAGCTTTTCAGTCCTTGATCAGATCATGAATTTAATTAATCCAGTGTAGACATGTCATAGATTTAAACCCTTTAGAATTACATTTTTAATACAGATCTAACATTTAATGTCCTTTTTCATTTTTTTCTTGCGAAGTAAAAAAAATCCTTTAATACTCTGGTAGCAATTTTTTCCTCTTATTATGAGACTGTGGCTCCTTCCTAATTATGTGGCTACAAATTATTTACTGTAGTTTTAAATTAAGGACGGAGACAAGTAATCCAGTGTAAAAAACACAGTTCCAACTTCAAGAAGAAATGAGTGTATGTGTTTAATTTCTCTTTAGGCATACAGCTGTACAGTCACTGTATAATGGAAGGTTTGAGACAAAATGGTCCCCCACCACCTTACCTCCGTGTAATGCAATTTAGCTTCATTAAATTACTGGAGGGCCAGTTACTTAAGCAGAATATTGATTTTCAGTCTGGGCCGTGTTTAACATAATTCTGCGTAGGCAACAGCTAATTCTGCATTGGAATCTCACACCCTAATGGAATTACAGCCGGGCTGACCATGGGCCAGGCAGGGCTGGGCTGGGGCTGCTGCTCCCCCCGCTGCCCTTAACCCCTTCCTGCTCCCGCCGGCTCCCGGCGCTTCCAACGGCCACGCTGACAAATTCCTTGTTTCTTCGGTGGAGCTGCTGCCTTTCATCTGGGGATGTGTAGCCCCGAGCTAGGTTTTGGTACTGTAAATTATCTGTGGAGCTATTATATTTTTCTTTGGCAACCCATAGCTTGGTCTGTGTAGCGACAGAGCTGAGCAGAGACAACGTGGGATGAGGGTTTTCCTCTGGTTCCTAACCCCAAATACTGTTTTCCAAACCTAACAACTAAAGGATGGGTTTTGCTTTAATTAAAACCCACTAAAATGAACCAGATATTTGGCTGGAAAGTATGTTCTTTACATTCCTGGCTTGAAAGCTAGTCATTATTTTTATTTATTATTCTCTTTAATGATGAGATACAGTTTACAAGCCATTGAATAATAATAATTTAAAATGGTTCACTGTGAGTTATAGTTTGTCGGTGTCTTAGAATTTAAACAGTGTGTGGGGAAAAATAGTCATTATTGCCCACATTAATGGTGAGCACAGTGAAGGGGGTGTGATGGTACCTCAGTCATTTTGAGATTTCATAGAATCCCAGACTGGTTTGAGTTGGAAGGGACCTTAAAGATAATCTAGTTCCAACCCCCTGCACGAGCAGGGACACCTCCCACCAGACCAGGCTGCTCCAAGCCCCATCCAACCTGCCCTTCAACACTGCCAGGGATGGGGCAGCCACAGCTTCCCTGGGCAACTTGGGCCAGGGTCTCACCACCCTCCCAGTAAAGAATTTCTTCCTAATGTCTCATCTAAATCTCCCCTCTTCCAGTTTTGATCCATCACTTGTTGTCCTCTCACTAGAAGCCCCTGTCCAAAGCCCCTCCCCAGCTTTCCTGGAGCCCCTTCAGGCACTGGAAGATGCTCTAAGGTCTCCTTGGACCCTTCTCTTCTCCACCCTGAACACCCCCAACTCTCTCAACCTGTCCAAGTAACACACTGTGAGATGGACTCCCACAGACTTCAACTTCAAAAATCTCTTGCTCACTGAATCCCCATAAGTTAATCAAAATACCAAATACCGAAAATACCAGGTAGGACTTGTGTTGATTATGGTTTTAATTTTTTAGATTTAGCAGCTAAACTGTCATCTCAGTTCTCAGTCCCTGGAGACTAAAACATTTCATCCCTTCACAAGTACCAAACACTGTTCCTGCTTGTTTGGGGAAATTTTGTGCAGAGTTGGATTCATTTTTTTTTTATTATTTTTTTTAGAAATACTGCTGCATGGCAGAGAATTGCTTGAGGGCAGCTTAAAATGTTAGCTAGGAAGAGCCTCTGCTTTAAATGACCTTATCATGGCCACTCTTTGGTATGCAGCTCATGCTCCACTCAGCTCCCCAAGAATACATTGATTTAAAAAGTTCTTGCTACAGCACTGACCCTGCAAAGAGTGGAGTTCATGCTTAGCTTGATGCTGTGCCCTGTCCTGTTGACTTCAGTGAATCTCAGCAGCTCTTGGTATTTCATTGATTCCAATCATGGCCCATACCCACCTACATCTGCCAAAACCTCCCCAAGATGCAAGTGTGCAGAGAGGAGCTTGGGTTCAGGACCTGGAGCTTTGCTCCCTCCTACCCTTGTTTAGATGTAGATATTTGATGAGCAGATTTGGGAAGGAGGAAGGTAGAAGACAATCTTGGTTGTGGCTTTTCAACCTTCAAGCAGGGGCTTGATTTCCTGGACAAGTTGATCAACCTCAGTTCCTAGGGGTGTGCTGTGTATCATGAGCACCCTGGCTGAATTTTGCTGTGGCTGAGATCACGTTTAGGAGAAGCAATTTCAGCAGCTTCCTTAAAATGAATGAAGCTAGCAGGTTTCTTGTCCCCTCGAGGAGCTTTAAACTAGACTGGGCTGCTCTTAAACAGAGTCAACATCACTGAACTTCGTTGGAGCTGCTGGTTTTGACAGACATGCCCAAGCAAAGCATGTAGATGGAAAGGGGGCATGGAAGGGACCTGGCAGAGGGGACTTGGGGCTCAGGCAGATCCCAGAGAAGGATGCAAGCAAAGGCAGGGAAGGCACAGACCCTGCTCTGCTCCCTGCCAGAGCTGGTGCAGCCTGAGCCTGCACTCCCTGTGGATCCCAGGGCAGTTCCTCAGGGACCCGCAGCAGCTCCATCCTGGGGCTGGTCGTGGTTTCCTGTTTCTGGTGGAGACCCGAGGTTGTGCAGAGCCTGCTGCTGTCACCAGCATGCAAACTGCAGCTGGCCAAGGCAATGCTGCTCACATTAATTCCTCTGGACTCTGCCTCCCAAGCGCTCCTCCCGTGTCCCCTCGCCGGCAGAGCGGTGTGGCCAGTCAGTGTTGGACCTGCCTCTGGGCTTCACTCCAGGGGAAAACAAGCAACACGCAAACCCCTTTTGTCACTGGGAGTCAATAATTGGCATCAGGTGCATTATTTAGCATCCTGCCAGGGATTTGGCATGTCACCTGATTGGTAACCCTGTGCTTTCTGGTGACATTGACCATAATTTGCTCCCTATCCCATTTGCACCCCTGGCCCATGGTCCTTTGCTGCTCCCTGTGTCTCTGTGTGTCGTGGGTGGCAAAGGAGAGAGCTGCCTTCCCTGTGCCTTGGCCTGTTCCTGATCCTGAAATGGTGGTGCAGTGGATGGACCCCTTGGTCTGGATCAGCCATGACGAAAGGGAGAGGGCAGGAGACACCCGGGGAGGGCTGTGCTGGCAGGAAGCGGATGGAAGCAGCTAACTTCAATTCTTGCCCTCTTCAGATTTGCCCTTGTTTCCCACCATTTTTTAGCACTCTGATCCGGTGGCAAGGAGCTCCACTGATTTCAGAGGAGCTACTTCCAGAAGGAGGTGTTAGCCAGTGGAGACAAGGTAGCAGAATCTGGCCATATATAATTAATACAAATATGTGCATAATTTAAAGCTGCCCCAGGAAAGCCTTAAATTACATGATAACCATGCAGACACTGGCCTAGGAAGGAAAACATGGGGAGTCTCTATTAGTGAAATTAATTATATGTAAGATTGTCTTCAATAACCATGTGGGAATGATTAAATAATCAGTCAAATAAAAGATTTAATAACAAATTCCCTATCAATTATAGAAGAACACCCAGTAAAAATTAAGTAAAAATTATTTTCAACACATTAATATTAACATTAACAGTTCTGAAAATATTATAACATAATTAAGTGTAATTTCTTGTAGCAAAACATACTCATAACAGCAAAATAAACAAGCCCCCAAATTGTATATCCTGGGGAAGCTCAGCAGCTGGAGACGTGTGATGGCATAGAGAGGTTTAGGATGAGCCCAGCTCAGATGAACACCAGAAGAATGTGGGAACTGGGTCTGTGGTGGAGGTGTCCAATGTGTGGGTCTCAACCACCTCTGTCTCAGTGTCCAGGCACAAAAAGGTAAAGGAAACCAACACAGCAGGTCTGCCAAAACAGGGGCAGAATAAACCTGGAATAACTTAGACTGCACCTAAAACTACACCTAACACAAAACCTGCATTCCATGTTTCTGACCTGGCCTTTTCTGGAGGATTTTCTCTGGTCATGTGCACCTAGTTTCTCCCTTTCAACATTTATTCCTTTTGTTGTTAGACTTATAAAGCTCACTTTATCATTATTATCACCCACTGTGCCCCTGGGGATGGGAGCCATCTCAGTTGCTGCAGCCTTCTAAGAGTGGGGAATCTATTTTAGGCTTTACATCCAAGGTATTTCTGTAATTGATGGGGGGAAGGGGATATTGCAGCCATGACTTTAAAGAGAAAAATAATTGTCCTGTGGAGGTATCTACTTTTCTTTATGTTTTAGATGACTCATTTTGGCTAGAAATCTAAGTTTTGTACATGACTGAAAGTCAAGGTGAAAATACACATCGGACAGAGTGGGCCAGAGCTCACTGGACTCAGTGAGAATATTTCTATTAACTTTAGTAGGTTTTAAACACAGTTGAGCTGCAATTTCCTAAAGGTGAAATGCTCTGGTTACACTGCAGGAATCGCTGTTGTGGGCTGTATTAATCACCCATCTGGTCCAATACTGGCTCATTGGCTAATGGCTGGTGCATATGGATGGAGATAGGAATGGGAAGACCTGGAGACTTTCCTTGTCTGTTTTCCCATCTCCAGCAATCTGCATCTCGGGGACTTCCTGAACCAGAGGTTGTGCTTAACAGCCTGTAAAGGACTTTCAGAAAGTGTCCAAAAGCAATGAAAACAACCTAGATCAGCCAGAGTTTTGTGTTTGGCCTAAATGGCATCTTCCCTTTCCCGCCCCCCCCCCCCCCGAGACATTAAAATGCTGGGATTTGATCTAAGCATTCCAATGCAACTAAGGAGCAACTTTTTGTGAGGTCCTGTGCAGTGAGATCCCACCAGGCTAGCTAGTAGATACTGCAAGAGTTAGATTTTATTCCTAGATAAGCATGCAAGTAAACGTTTTAGAAACAATTTGGGGTGAAAGGCTGACATTTTCAAACAAGAAAGTAAATTGTTTTTTAAAAAATGTGCTTACTAGAGACAAGGAAAGAGAAAAATAATAATAATAAAAAAAATACTATTGATACATTTGAGCAGTCTTAATTCTACAATTGTGCTTTCTGTATTTCTCATAAACCCACATTTTGATTTGGATGTGGGATACAGATGTATGAAAAAAAGGCAGGGTATTGAATGTTGTTTTCTCTAATTACCACAGTGTTTGTTTCCACAACAGAGTTCTGGATCCTGTGGGGTTTTTTTCCAAAATCAAAGAGAAAACTCTTTCCATCCTTCTCACAGCCAATGCTACAGAGAAAAGAGTTGATGTCTACTTGGTCTTGCAAAATTGTACTTATATAGAATATTAGACAGGCAGCAGCTCTAATGGTAATTGTGCTTCTGAGTAATAATTGATAAAAATTCTGGAGTTACATACATGTTCTACTAAGTTGCTTGGGGGTCTTGAATCTAGAGTGGGCTGTAGTGTTTTCAGCAGGGGTGTATAGTAAAAATAATGTGGGGCTCCTTTTTCTTTTTATCAAAATCTGAGAAATCACCTGCCAAACCAATCATTCTGTCCCAGGAGTCTCTCAGAAGGCCTGGATGTTAATTGCATTTAACCTAGAACAGCAGAGCATGTTTTTTTTTTCTTTATACAATAACTAATATGTAAACTACTGTTGCACTTTGAAATTACTTTCACTTAAATTCTATTATTGAAGCTCCACAGTGGAATATATCCAGGGTCCATTTCATTAAAAAAGACTAATTACACTGGAACCGTGCAACATACCCAATCTTCCCTGGAATGACTGAGAAATGAGCATCCAAGAGATCCAGCACACTTATTTTTCCTGGCATTCCCGAGGAAGGTTTATGGGCGGATGCAGGCAAGGCCAGAAATGAAATTCTGACTGGTAATGAAGGGACATTTCTTTTTTTTTTCCCTCCTAATAGCAGGAATTCACATGGAATGGCTGACTGCTGAGATGGTAGAAATATCTGCCTTATCATTCCCATTGATAAGACAAATAAGGAAGCCAAAGGCAAGGCTGCAAGACCAGACCAAAACCTGGCATGTTCTTCCACCGTGTGACGCCCTCAGATCCTTAATATTTATTTATACAAACAACCTGAAAACTCCATAAATTATCTGTGGGAGACTCACAATAAAAAATACACCTGGTGTAATGAAAATACCAAGTGGCAAGCTGCTCACAGGGGGGACTGCAGGGTATCAGAGGTGTCGTATTCCTGTAGCACTCTGCTGGTTGCCTCTGGGTGTGGGAATGGGTGGGTGAGCCTCAACCGGCAGCCCCCACACTGGCACCCACCAGGGGTGATGCTCAAGTGGGAAGAGCTGAGGAAGGGTGAGAGGGTTGCTCTGGGTTTTGCTGCTCAGTCTCCAGAAACTCCTCTTTTTGTAGTGTGACTGGGGATTTTTGGAGCCTGTCAGGGTGTGGGGAGCACTGGTGAGTGCTCAGGAAGTGGCTGCACCTTGGCCCACGGGGGACAGCAATAGGTGAGCTGGGGTAGATGCTGCTTTGGCAGTTGGCAGCCAGGTCCTGCCTGAAATCCCACCCTTGTTTTGGAGGAGCTGCTCTGCTCACAGACTTCTCTCCCAGCTCTTTGGAAATGACTTGTTTAATCAAGTGGTGGGGTGAGTCCTTGTTGATGCTGAAATACTTGTCCTGGACAGGGTTCTGAAGCATTGATGGAGTGCACCAGTTATACTAGAATCTGCTCAAGATTTTGACAGCTTTTGTTTGCTACTTGGACTTTTCTGCTGAGGTCTTTGATGGAGAATAATAAGGGTGTGTTTTAACATGCCTGAAAGTTTGCCTGTTACATTGGACTGAATGCTGGCAACTAATGGATCCCTGGGAAAGATTTTGTACTTGGACATTTCACATCTGGAGAGGCAGTGGCAGTACCCATGGCAAAAAAGCCAGTCCTGGGTATGGGAAATATTCCTAGTTTGCATGTACAAATGAATTGAACTTCTGCCCGCCAAAGAATGAAAGAATATGCTTATAGGAACCAGTGCTCCCACCTTGCTTGGACCTGGGCTGTCCCTGCTCCCCTGTTTCCTGGGACAAACTTTCCCAAGGGGAAAGGATTTTGCACCACATTAAATATTTTCCCTTTTCATGCTGGAAGGGCTGCAGTCTGCAGTGGGGCTGGCCATTCCCCAGCCAGGGATCCTTGGGAATCAGCTGAGAAAAGAGGAAAAATGGGGCTGAGGATGCCAGAATTGAAAAGTTCAGGTCCAAGGTGTGTCAGGGTTTGAAAGCTGCAGCCTGGCTCTCTGTGCCACCCTCTCACTGGCAGAAGCCACGACGGGAGTGAGAACAATACTCAGGGCTTCTGTCTCACACATTTCTGCATCCATGAATCTGACATAAGAGCAATTTCAGTCTTTTTTTTTTTTTTTTTCCCCCTCCATTGGGATAGTGAAAAATAAACACTTAGCACAAGAAGCAAGCCCATGAACATTCAGTCAGTCTGGTCCTCAAGTAAGGTCCATTAAAACATGGCAAAAACATTAAAGTTCATAACACGATGGTTTGTATTTCATTAGTAAGGTGTTCCTGCCAAAAATGTGAGACCTTTATAATGTGCTGGCGTTGAAAGTACAACTGACCTTGTGCTGTACTGTAATAACTTCTTCTTCTATAATCCATCTTCTGTAAATGGTTTTGTTTTGCCCTGAGTGTAGAATCAGGGAGTTTTGGGGAGGAACTTTGCCTCTGGCCCTTGGAGCAGCTGCAGAGTCCAGAACCACATTGTGCTGCTTGGGAATGCTGTCAAGGGAGTAGGAATATGGGGGACAGGTAAAAAAAAAACAGGCTGGAGTGAAGGAGCTGGGAGACAATCACAACATCTACTCAGATAGTGTGTGGGAAATTAGGGACCTTGGTTCCACAACAGCAGGCTGAGATGTGTGCTTGTTGCCACAGGGGAGATGAGACCTGGTGCCCTTTAGGTAGGAGTAAAGGGGACACCAGAAAAAGGAAAATTCTATTCATTGGTGCTTCTGTGTAAAGTGACATAGAACTATACTTGTAATACAGACTCAAGTTGCTGCAAAAAGAGGTGCTGTAAGGTTTATGGGCAAGAACTTTCTTGTTCTGTGTAAGAACAAGTCGTAGAAGTGTTCACATCTCCCACAGTACTAAAATCACAGAATATAATAGTAATAAAAATAATAAATTAAGAAAATAAATTATACATTCAGGAAAATAAAAAAGAAATTATAATAATGATAGTAGTAGCAGTAGTAGAAATAGTAATGTTTGCTGCTTTGCAGACAGAGGAATAAGGGTTTTAAAATTCTTCTAACTCTCAGTTTGGCAAGGGAGAAAAAACAGCAATTCCTGAATTATTGTCTGTGCAAAACTAGTTATATTGACAAGTAAAGAGAGAGAAAAAATTGTGTTAGTGGACTCCGTTCTGTAAAATGCTTGTCTGGTAACATAGTGGGACACAGTATGATCTGAAGGCTGTGAATGGGTTTAAAGATGCCTTGGTGCTTGCTGCAGACTCTCAGCTCTATCTAAATAATCTGAATGTCCTGATTCATTGATTTGTGCATTATGCCCATAAAGACATTACATTCCAACTTGATATGAAATAAAAGGCTTTGGTCAGTCAATACTCTTCAAGAAAGCACTCCAAAGATTTTATAAAAGGGTCGCTGACCTGTACACTGAGATTGGACCTCTGCTGTCCAGGGAGAGCCCTTTCTGCACTTGGTCTTTGAACCTGCCCTCTCCCTCCTTCCCAAAGCACCACACAAAGCAATAACTTATTACAAGTCAGTGTTTTCAACTGTGTATACAAGGAAAAACATCAAAACAAGGCAGCTGAAAATAATCCCCTTTAGAGATGAGATTATGTTTTATTGTTTCTTTTATCATGTGTACAGTGCTCAATATTTAAAATGATTGCTCTGAATATCCAGGTTTAGCAGGATTGTCTTTGCCTCTCTCAGGAGCTCAGCGAGTAAGGAGCCCGTTCAGGTCCACATTTCTCAAGAAATTAACTTTCTTCAGAACCAAACATAGATATTTCTATTTCAAATGGAGACAGCAAGGGACAAACAATGCATTTGTTGGCCTTTATTAACCATTCCCATGTTTGCCTCATTCCCTCAAAGGTTTTCATAAAATCACAGAATCACAGACTGGTTTGAGTTGGAAGGGACCTTAAAGATCATCTAGTTTCACTTCCCCTGCCATGGGCAGGGACACCTCCCTCCAGACCAGGCTGCTCCAAGCCCCATCCAACCTGCCCTTCAACACTGCCAGGGATGGGGCAGCCACAGCTTCTCTGGGCAGCCTGGGCCAGTGTCTCACCACTCTTATAGTGAAGAATTTATTCTAATGACTAACCTAAATTGATCCTCTTTCAGTTGAAAACCATTCCTGCTCATCCCATCCCTCCCTGCCCTTGTCCCACGCCCCTCCCCAGCTTTCCTGGAGCCCCTTCAGGCACTGGAAGGTGCTCTAAGGTCTCCCTGGAGCCTTCTCTCCTCCAGACTGAACACCCCAACTCTCCCAGCCTGTCTCCAGAGCAGAGCTGCTCCAGCCCTCTGAGCATCTCCATGGCCTCCTCTGGCCTTGCTGCAACAGCTCCATGTCCTTCTTGTGTTGGGGGCTCCTGAACTGGACCCAGCCCTTAAGGAGGTCTCACCATAGCAGAGGGAGAGAATCCTCTTCCTCCACCTGCTGGTCATGCTGCTTTTGATGCAGCCCAGGATCTGGTTTCCTTTCTGGGTGTGAGCACATATTGCTGGGTCATGGTTTGGGGTCTTAGTTTTTAATCTGAACTCCTCCTCACCACGTGTTGTCTAGGCATGGTTGGAAGCGTCTCTGATCTTGTCCCCTACCAAAATCCTGTTCAGGAGGAACCACCTCTGTTCTGCCACCCCGGGCTGAAGGGCAGCTGAAGCAGGGATCAAAATTCTTCAGCCTAAGTATTTATTTTATTTATTTATTTATCAATAAATAAATATCCATTTGTGAGATTTTGCTAGATCAGACCAATTGAAAGCTTGATCCAGCTCTGGGGTTACTGCAAATGCACATCAAAAAGAGGCATAGCCATGATGTTCCTTCTGTCCAAGCGCGCACGGTCCTTGCTCTGCACTGGCTGGGGTGCTGGTGGCATCCTTCAGCGAGACATTTGTACACCTCTGAAATTTAGGGGCACTGCTGAGACAAAGGAGTTTGTTTGTAATCAGAATTCCTTTCATGAAGGCTGTGATTTATAGACATTTCTAAAAGCAGAAGGACTCTGTGCCATTATTTAAAAGGCGAGGCTGCTCAGAGTTATTTATAAATACCAGGATGGCAGGAGCAGTTTCTAACTTCAGGCAGAAAGATACTATTCATCATATAATTCAGTAGGAAAATAACAGATCTGTAGGAAGTGGCAGCAAAAGGGTAGCATATTGATGCAGAATCGAATCTAGATAGAACAAGAGCTGTTTTCCTCTTTGAAATCAAACTGCAAAATGTAAAATAAGTAGAAATAAACAGCCAATCATCCCCAAACCATTTTTTTTTTTTTTCCTGGTCAAACCATGCAAAAAACCCCCTAAAACTCACAATGGAGCAACTTCCATTTTAGATCAGTTTCTCCTCCTCTCGCATGGTCTATTTATTTTTATTGGTTTGTTTCTCATTAAATCCTTCAATTACTCTGCAGTGTAAAATGGTGAAATTATTGGCATGTGCCACTTTCATCATGTATTTGAGTTTGCTTATTACACTTGCAGAAAATGCTTGAATGGTATTAGGCTCTGCTGTGGATTGAGACAGAGTTAATAAATATTATTTGGTGTTTTTTCCCTGAGAAGCACTGCTTTTCTTGATTGTTTTTTACAGTTGGATTGGGAATATTGATTTATTCACCACTGTTACAATAATTGTATACAAGGAACAAAAAATGCAGAGGTAACATTTCATCAGCTCAAACAGATTAATTAGTTGTAGTAGATTAGGCACAGTGTTACACAGAAAGATTTGCATTTAGAGGAAGAAAAAAGTTTGTGGATTTTTTTTTAAATCTTAAAAAAGGCAAGAGAATTTAATAGAGATGTGATACACTGAGCTGCTTGGCTTATTATTCAATCAGTGTTTCCAAATGAGCATTAAAGGGCAACTTTAAATATTAACTCTTCTTTCTAAAATAAAAATACAGTGTAACTGTTGCACGATGGCACAGGGAAATCCCTGCTTACTATAGTTGTATAAAAAATTAACTTGGTTTTACATCCTAAATTGAAAATTGAACAGAAAATATAAACCAACGTATAACAGAACCACAGGCATTTACAATCCAAATTTGCTATCCTCTTATTCTGCCTGCACAGAAGCAAAGATGATGTTTATATTTTTCTCTTTGTGCAGAGAATTAAGCGGAAGCTGTGAAGAGGTAAATATTACTGTCTTTTGTGTGAGGTTAGCTTGGCCGTGATACTGAAAATTATTCATTAAAGGTTATGAGGCATTAACAAGAGTTTAAAAAGTGTCCTGGTTGTTCCCTATTTGACCCCTTCCTGCAGGGAATTGAAATTTCCCAGTGCTCTGGACCACTGACACCACGAGGGTAATTAAGTAATTTCCCCCAAGGTTTCAAGTTTTAACATCTTTCAGTATTGAAATAGAGAAGAAAAACATTTTTTATCACTCTCAGATTCTATAGAAATCTACCGAGAGCCACACAATGGGCCTTGCCTGACATGCTGATTTTCTTTTTAAACCATCTGTTAAATCATCCTGGCTTGCAACATATTAGGCATTATAAATGCCCCTAATTTTTCAAAGCAGTGCACAAGGATTCAGCTGCTTGACTCCCAGTCTACGCCGTGCTATCCCACCCCAGCCATTGAGAGACATTAAACACACAGAGCCAGCTTCACAGCTCGGCTAATGCCCCTTTTTTTGTCAGCCTGGCAATGCAGAGCATCTTTCAATCTGGCTTAAAGGGCCACAGGAGGGATGCTCCACTGCTGCAGCATCCTTCAGCAGCACAGAGCTTCCACGGGCCCCCCCTGACCCCCTCCCCTCAGCACGTGTCCCCATGCAGCCCCTGGACCACTTGGTCCTCCCTGTCCAGCCGCTTCATGATCCCCTGAGGGGCTGCTCCGGGGCCTGAAGCAGCCAGTGCCATCTCCTGCCTTCTGGGAGCACCCTGGGGTGAGCTCATCCCAGTTCAGGAGAGAAACCAAAACCTGTTAAATTGCATTTTCAGCTGGTGCCTGGGGGGAGAGAGCAGATGTGGCCCCCGGGACTGCTGCTGGGACTGGGTGAGAGCCATCCCGCGGGATGGTGGTGCGGGAAGCGTGCTCGGGGCACCATGTACCCCAGAACAGCAGGAACACGGCCTGAGCCCCTTCCCAGTCCGTTTGGGCTGGTTTAGGTCTTTTCCCCAATAAATTTATCTCCCACATGGATGATAGCTGGCTGCTGTGCCACCAGGTCTGAATGCTCGGGAAAGAGGTGGGAGCTGCCCCCAGGATCCATCCTCCACAGCCAGTGAGTACTACTTCCCAGAGCCCTGTTGCAGCTTAATCCTGAGAGGTGGTGCAGCCTTGGATCACAAATTAAAGGCCCTGTCAATACTGAGAGGCATTAAAAAAAAAAAAAAAAAGAAAAAAAAGAAAAAAAGAAAAAAAGGTCAAGCAAGGTTGGGCTTTAGCTCTAAAAGCACTGGCAGTGTTCCACTTCCCCGGCTCTGCAGCACACACTGGTTTTCAGAACAAAAATGTGGAACACCATTATGTAACCCTACATGCTGATTTCTCTGCAACAAACCCAGGATCCCCAGGAAGAACTGATAAAATCATTTCAGTGAAGTCCAGCTTGAATAAAAAGGTTGAATCAGGTGTTTGTGGGAATGCTCAGCCCATGTCCAGCAGCTGTGCCGAGCCCCGGCCTGTGCTGGGTGCTGCTGAGGCACCCCAAGGTGTGCTTCTACAAAGAAGAAAATCAGGGTACCCCATGATTTGAAAGTCTCTGATCATGTTTGGGTATCTCAACAAATGAGCACCTATCCAAGTGCCGCGGTCTCATAAGGGAATAACAAAATGCAGCCGCGTTTGCTCCAGCTTCTGCTGCATCAACTCACTTGATTTTTGCCCAAATTTGTAGCCTCAGACCCTGGGCCTGTGCTCCCTGGCATTTTGTGACCAGGGGCAAGATGGCATTTTGGGGGAGTTCTGCAGCAAAAGAAATGAGTAATAAACCTTTCTTCCTCCTCTATGTGATGGATTTTCAAATTTTGCCAGAATGTTGTGGCATCCCACTATATTTAAGCTTCTTCTGCTGGACAAAGAACAAAATCTTCCAGCTGCTATGGAATGTAATCATTAAGGTGATTTAACTCCAAAGATCAGTAACATCTCTACAGGACTCTTCCAGGGTTTCTGTGACATCTTATGTAAAAATCATATTAAAAGAGCCTGTTCTGCTAAAGGATGATTTGATAATTTCTTCAGCATTATGGAGCAAGATTTAGAAATAATTTGTTTATCTGAACTGTACTTGAATCAAATAATTGCATAATAAAGAGGCAAATATGTGTTTTTATATATCTAGGCAGTTCCTGAGAATATCACTGGTTACAGTAACTAGGAAATTATCTTTTACACACTTTGGATGATAGATCCACTCACATTTATGAAAAATGTTCATAGTTTGCTGTGTATATATGTTCAAATACAGTCATAACATATTCTTCTGCAGGTCACTGAAGTGGACAGGAGATTGTACTATAAATTTCTATTATTTTCTGAAACATAGCAAGGTTACTGCACATCTCAGGTTTGTCATTCTTTGCCTTCTCAGACAAGCTGCTGCAGACTGGGGTGGTCGGTTAACCCAAGAGAAGTTTGCTCTGTGGGACTGTTTTTTGATTAAAAGAAATATTAATGGAAGATGGGGATGATGAAAGATAGATGTGATCAAAAAAAATTTACCAGGAAGGGCCAAATCCTGCAGCCAAGTGTTGCTTTTGCATTTAGAAAAAACACAAGCTGGAACAATTTCATCCCTTATTATACAATAATAGCTAAATCTGGCCACTGCTGGAAAATAGTTAAAATATAAATAGTATTAAGGAAAAGGAGCCCACAGCTCAGAAGTACTCAGCAAGCAGATTTGCTTTAGAAATCAATGACATTTTTACCTAATCACTTTTCAAACAAGACTACATTTTCCATTAAACCTTGTGCCTGGACACAAAACTCTAGCTGCTTTCCAAGCTAATCAAGTGTTACACTTAAAACACAGGAAAATATTGTATTTCATTTCTACATCTTCTTTGTTAGTGACATAGCTATAAAATTTCTGCTTTTTCAGCCTTACGACTCTTGCAGCCTTTGGATCTTTTTGCACCTGTGAAGGTGTTTACTCAGCTATGAACACAATTATGACATGCAATAACAGTTGCCTTTCAAACAAGCATCTGGAAAACCAGGGATAGTGTTGACTCAGACAGTGGCAGGATTTGGAAAGACTGTTAATGATAAAAGCTCTAGTTTCTTTCCCTGTGCAAAATATCACACACCAAAAAAATCACCTTTCAAGCTGTTTAACACCAGACTTCTTTAAAGCAATTGAAATACATTCCCAACAAGTTATACGAAAACACTCTTTATTTTAATTTATTAACACTGTTTCCTATCAGTAAAAACACACAATGACCAGAATTCACATGTAAGCTTAATTGGTAACAATTACAGAACAGTATCAATGCCAGATTTGTGTTCATCCTCCTGTTACATCAAAGACAAAATGTTTCCAGGAGCACAGTCTGAATCGAGATCTCTAAGTATTCAGAGAATCCCTTTGGTGGATTTTAGGAACTTTTAGTTCCTGTCAGTTATTTAAATGTCCATTGTGTCTGCCAGCACATGTCTGGGCATCATTCACCAGGCAGGTCTTTCATCCCGTGGCAGGTTGTCCCACCATTAGGAGACCTCTTCTGGAGAGCAGCAGGGACAGAGCTCTGATCTGGGCAGTCCCCCAGAAATCCCCTGGGAACATTCTTGGGAAAAGATACACTTCTGGACCTGCTCCTTGGAGCAAACAGTGGCTTCAGAGGGTTGTCAGCAGTCTGATGTGTCACTCTGCATCCCTGCCATTTTTTCCGGGAAAAAAAAAAGGGGGAAAGGCAGATGTCTGTTCAAAAGATAATCAAGTCAGGGTGTGCAGTAGCACTGTAAATACCCATAATCTTTTGCAGGTTTGCTGTTGCTGTTGTTTCATATTTTGGGATCGTCTAAAAGGAGGAAAAGGAGAGGTGGGAACAAATCCTGCAAACTAGGAAATGGGCTGCTCCAAGGAAGGGCTGAAGATGCTCTTCAAACCCAACCCCATTCCCAACATACTACAGGCAGCAATTGAAGGAAATACCTTGACTGTCCACTCAAAGACTTGCAGAAATGTGTCTCTAATTGATGTCCCTACTGTGGAGCTGATTCGAATGCAGTAGGTTCTGTCAAGGACAGGTAAGAGGCACAAACACCATGAACTGAGCAAATTTTCCCATGTCCCAAACATTCAGGACTCCATAGCCAAGACATCCACACACATGGTCACAAGGCCCTGTACATATGAGGCCATAACTGAATTCCCTGGAATTACTTAGGAAAAAAAAAAAAAAAAAAAAAAGAGAGAGAGAAAAACATGAAATTTCAAAAGAATTAAAAAGAGAAAAAGAATAGACATTGGTTTGCAAAGCAACCGTGAAGAGGATTTAAAAATACAGAGAGGAGTTTTGCCCAGCTGTGTGGGATAAAACTGTAAGTTCAGCAGAACAGAGCAAAGCTGATATGGAATACTTTTAAATGTCTTTTCCCTCATAACTAGATTATTCAGTACAATGTCATTTGCTGCCACTGACATTTTCTTTAAAGTCATAAAGGCCTACATAGTAATAAAAGGGCTCAGAATAAAATTAGGAATATCATGTATAAATTATCTTTAACCTTAGCTTCATTTGGACTGTGACTTTTTAGACCTGATCAATTTTCATGAAACTATCCACATAAAACTGTGAAAAAATATTTGATCCTTGGCTCTCATAAAGCTCCTGTAACAAGCCTGGTACTTTCTTGATGCTTAATAGTGCTGTTGGTGTCTGTCTCTGTGGGCAATTCTATAAAACCGAGGATAATATCTGAGATTTAATGCAATTTCTCAGAGCATTGTTATGGAAAACACCTACCCAGATACGTGCATTTCATGTTTGTACACAGCAGACATTTACCAAATTTTCTGTTTAGCTTGGAAAAAGGTACAGACAACTTCAGGTGTGTTTTTCCCCTTTCCCCCTCCCCATTTCTGGAATTAAAAAAAAAAAAAACAAACCACAAAAAAACCAAACCAAAACCAAACAAAAAAAAGGGCTGTTGTGAGACTTTTAAGGGTAATTTTTCAGTACAGCCCCTCTCACAATATCAAACTTGTAGCAGCAAAAGGAGGTTCCTGGCATGCTCTGTAAATGGGAATGGGTATTGAGTCACGCACTGTGTCTGTTATTTTAACCAAAAAAATTTTATACTCAGATTTTAGGGCTCTGTGCTCCTTTTAAAACGTTTCATACCGGGTACTACTCACTCCAGAGGCACCTGGAGAGGAGGCAGAGGCATCTTTGAACTGTGGTGCAGTGTTTGTCCTCTGCCTGGCAGGGAATTAGTTGCCAAAAATATTCTTCTGTCAGCCCAAATCTGTGCTCAGTAGCAGTGGATGAGGGGGTTATTCAAGACCCAAGGAAACAATAAAGTATATGGTTTTGTTCAACTATGTATTCAAATTAGAGGCAGAGTGAAAAGGCTGGAGTGGCTCCTCAATGCCCTAATGTTCATCAGGGAAGGGGCTGAAGGTAGGACCTGCCAGGGGCAAGAACTGGCAAGCCGTGATTTCCTTGACCTCTAACAAGCTATTACTGTGTTCAGGGGATATAACAAAGCTGTAGGAGGTGGTGAGCATGGCTGGCTGCTCAGGTGTGCCCAGGTGAGTACTGGCTGTGGGGAGATTCAGGGGGGATGCAAGCAGAGGGGGGTATCAAGACTCCCTTGCCTGGCTGGAATGCAGACAAGAGCTCTTGGTCTCCATCCCAAGATCACTGAGGCTCCATGGCTCCCTCCACTGCCCTTTCAACTTGGAGGGACACAGATTTGATCTGAATGGATGCAGGTTTGCTCCTGAAGAAAGTAAAGTTGCTTTCAACTTGGTGCCTGAAGGTGTGGGTAGGTAAAAATGCTCTTTCTAAAGGAAGTTCTATATTAACGTCCTCCTGATCCCTGGTGCTTTCTGCTCTCTGGTTGTCACCCTAACACCACTTGTTTTGTTCTGTTCTAAAATGAGAGTTAATCAAGAGCTGAATTGTAAGGTGTCTGGGTTAACCTTTTCTCACATGTGTCATATTTGATGTGCTAATAGACATTCCTGTGAGTCGTGTAGTTGGAGAGCCTGACAGCAAGATAACAGCCAAACGCTCAGCACTGTTATTTCCTGGAAAAGAGATTTCTAGCAGGAAGGAGGAAAGGCACAAAAAGGAAATAAATTTCATATACTTCTAGGTAACAAATGGCAATCACTTGTGATTTTAAATAGTTTTGAAGTCTGCTGTATTTGACCACATATTCTCATGCAGAGTAAGTGGTGGCTGAAGGACTCACTCTGCATGAAGAAGCTGTTGCCTTCTTTGATACCCTGCCCTGAGTGGCTGTGGGCAAAGCCTCCATCTGAGCTCATTAATGGTGGGAAAGGGCTCTGGTGTTTTGGAGATGTGGGCACACAACTGCAGAAAAATGGGCCAAAGTGGAAACAGGAGACTTCCTCTTACAAGTTGTTCTGGTTTGGGTTGGGGGCATTTCTGGCACCGGGGAAGGCCCCTTGGGTGGCTCCGGCCAGAAGCTGAGAAGCTCCCCCAGCTCCAAACCAGCCGAGGAGCCACCAGAGGGACAACAGATGCGCCTCTGCCATGAGCACACGGAAGAGCTGAGAGAAGAGCTGAGCAGGGCCAGCATTTGAAGCAGAGCTGAGCTGGAGAGGAGAGCGGTGCCCGTGGGTGCTGAGGGAGGAGGGGCAGAAGGTGCCCGAGCAGCAGGTCCCTGCAGCCCGTGGTGAGATGCCGGCTGTCCCCCTGCATCCCTGGAGGAGCGTGGTGGGACATTCCCTGGAGGTGCCAGGAGGGCTGGGCTTGGATTTGCTGCCCGCGGGCTCGGACAGTGCCGCTGTGGAAGCCCCCGGGCCAGGGGAGTTTGTTCCCGAGCAGCCCGGGACTCTGCGGGCAGCGCTGGAGCAGCTGCTGCGGGGCTGGCGGGAAGGGCTGATGGAGGAGAGGCTGGTGGAGGCCTCTGCCATGGGAGGGACCCGTGGGGAAGCAGGGCAGGGCTGTGAGGAACCCTTCTTCTGAGGAGGAAGGAGCAGCAGGAACCTCAGCCTGAACTGACTCTCAACCCCATCCCCATCCCCTGTGCCGCTGGGGGGAAGGAGGGAGAGAACCCGGGAACAGAGGGATTAGGTGGGAAGAAGGGAGGGTGGGGTGAGGTGTGTGAGCCCTGCTCTGGGGGTGTCTGTGTCCTGTGGGCACTGATCGGTGGGACATTAAATTGTTCTTGTTCCCCAGGCTGAGTCTGTTTTGCCCGGGGCCTCAATGGGTGAAGATCCCTCCTTGTCCTTTGCCTGGACCCAGGAGCTTCTGGTTGGGTTTGTCCTCCCCATCCAGGGTGTGTGTGGGGGGAGCGGGGTCTTTGTTGTCACGTTGGACCCAAACCAGGACACAAGTGAAGGTCAGAAATGTGTCATTAACCCTGTCCCACAGGGCAGAAGGATGGGGGAGGGGGTGGACAGGAGGCTCTTCTCTGCAGGGCAAGCCTGTTGTGCTGTGTACCCACCTGTGTGTGCTTAGTTCTGCTTATTGCAATTACACCACAATATTAATTGGCTTTACATGTACTCCGGTCGGGAGGAAGGAGGCTACTGCCTGGGAATGAAATGCTCTGTTCCTCTTCAGTCACTAGGTAGCCCGACATTTCTGCAAGGGTGAGAAAATGAGGCTTTTCTGCCTACTGTTAATCAACAGAGTAAAACAGCTCCATCATGGTGGACCTGCCTTCACACAATTGTCACGGTTGGAAAAGACCTCTAAGACCACAGCTTCCTGTGGGCTGGAGCAAATTCATCCCATCACTAGACTAAGCTCAGTTGCAAGACATATTTTTGCCTTATAGTTTGAAGCCCCTAAATCATTGACACATTTGCATGGCAGTCCTTGAATGTGGATACACGAGTACACTGAGCTGGAGTGTGTGAACATATGTTTACATTGCTGATAGCTTTGAACTATAAGTTCTGCTGCATATTAATGGCATATTTATGCATGGTAATTTAGCAAGCATGAGTCATTTATCTAATAAAATGTTAATTACTAGTTACTAGGTATAGTTATTTACAAATTGCTGTGGAACATACAATGGAAATTTCATCCTCTGGCCTTTTTTTGAGGAAAATTTCTCCACCCCTCTTTTTAATGCAATCTTTTCCATTAAAGGGACTTTGAAAATTATTTGAAGTTGTATCTGCTCTGTTGTTCCCTGCTTCGTTCCACACCACACAACAGTATGTCACAAGCTGCTGTGCATCTCAAAATGCAATGAGAAAGCCCCTATAAAGATACAGGATCTGATTGTTCAGAACAGGTTTAGGAACCTTATATGAAATATTTAAGAAGGAGTTTACAATCCCTAATTGCTGCACCCCCCTCCCCCCCTTCTATTCCACGACCTTGGATAATGGGAATAAGACACCTAACTTCCTAAAGAGCTTTACAGGATCTACTGCAGTTTTATGGCATGGGGAGGTCAAAGTTAATGGCTTGGACCCCTGAGGGCTGCACTCCCTGTGTTTACTGGAAATCCTGCTCAGGGAGGGGGCTTCTGGGATGGAAATTTGGAGACAGGCAGGAGGTGTGAAAGGGGAGGTGTGAAAGGGGAGGTTGTGTGGGAACTGTAGACCTGTGATTTGATACACCTCGAACCAGTTTTCCCCTCCTGTGATGTTGCTCTGGCTCTGAGGTGCTGTGCAGTTGGGGATTTAGAATTGCATTTCCCAGTTGCTGTAAGACTTCACAAATTTATGGCACAGATTTCCCAGGGATGCTCTGGTTTCCTGCCAAGTGGAGGATCACGGGCCTTTGCTTGAAAGCAGCAACCTTTTGGAGTTTTCCCAGCTGAAAGTCAGCCACTAACCAAAGGAAATCCTCTGATTTGGAGAGAATACATCAAGAAGAATCATGAGCATCTCTAAACATTGCAATGCAGACACAAATTTTTAAGGAACCTCTATATCAGAGAAGCAGAATTATTGCAGCCAGATATTAAATATTTCATTTTCTATAGTATTGGTGAAACAGCATTATAACCTCACACTCTTCAGAAGACTTTAAATTCCTGTTTTTGTAAAACATGGAGCAATTTGGGTTTTCTGTAGGGCATGGGATGGCATTTGCTAACCATTATGGTTAAGCTACTCTTTGAATGTTGCAGTTGTATTTATAGAGATTTAACTTGCAAAATGTCCTGCACTTAATCTCGCTGGCTGTGCCATAAGATGTTTCAGCCCAGTGAAATATTGCCTTGGCAAGTGTTATGCTTTTTATTATGACCCTTCTTACTGCTGGCATTATGTTGCTCAAAGCAGAACTGCAGGAGCAGATGAAACTCTTCCCAGCAATGTAATATTCGGTCAGTTGTGATTTTTAAGGGTTTTTTTCCTGCCCTTTTATTTTATTTTTTTATTTTTTTGCTTCGGTGCTGGTGTCACCTTTAACAAATGTGCTGTGCCTCTTAATGTGCACCCAGGGTCTTGTGAAAATGCTGTGAGAAAGTGCTTCTCCATGGTAGTTTGGATGTGGTTTAGTGTGGCAGCACGAGCCAAGTGCTGCCCCAACTCCAGCGAGCGTTTGATTCCCGGTGTGATCCCAGGCGGGAAGCTGGCACGTCTCTTCCAAGCCCGTTGACAATGACAATGCCTACACAGTGGCTCTGCTGCGTGGCACGGTTTGGGATGTGCCCATAGCAGTTGTGCACTTTGCAAATGCTTCTGAGCAGCCAAGAGAATTGAGAAGAAAATAAAGAAAGGTTTCTGGAGGCAGTGAAAATTATACACGGATACATCAGCCTGGCCAGCAAAGCTTATGATGTTCAAAAGGGCTGGAGCCTGTTGAATTTCATAAGTTGTCTCAGTTCAGAGTAAATATTTTATATATGCACATACATATAAGGCATATAAAATTTTGGGGCTAGGAAAGAGATGTGCCTTAACAAAAAATACTTACTTTTATTTGGTCTTGTTCCTTGGATATTACGAGAAGACCCGTGCTCTCAGAAAATGCAGTTTCCATTGCAAATCTCCCAGCACATCCCATATTCTGTCTTCTCCCTGCCTGTTGTACTGTGATCTCTGCATCCAAAAAAAAAAAAAAAAAAAAAAAGGCAAAAAAACAGAGCCAATGTGGGAGCCTGAGCCTCTACATTTTCCTTTAGCACAGACAGAGTTTCAGGAATTAGAGTGTCCTCACTGGGCTTCGGATACAGCAGAGGGTAAAAGATTTCAAAGGCAGTTTTAATGAAAGAGAAATACAGAAAGAAAGAACACAGAGAGCAGTGACACTATAGTTCTGCTAAATTTTACATTTAAACTAAGAGGCTAATCATAATTTATTCTGTCAAAGAAATGACCTATAAGTAAAGAAGACAAAATACGACTTGATGATTAAAGACTTTGAGAAATATTCTCTATAGTTATGTCAGTTACTCTACATAATCTGAGGCAGTGTTTGAAATTTCTCATAATTATATTTGGAACCCAGATCATAACACCCTTGGGGAAATGTTTAGTGCCTTGCAGTGATGTGGCAGCTTCCCTGGGCTGCCACATCTGAGGACACATCTGAGGTAAAGCCCTTTTCTAAATGCTTCCAGCTCTGGGAGGTGCTGAGGGCTGGGCCAGGGTGCGCTTCTGGCAGGTGACTGGGGAAGATGCACAGAAACCTCCTGGTGTAGCTCAATAAAGAAGACACGATGATCAGGTACTTACATGGTTTTCCAGAAGTTGGAGGCTGTCCTGATTAGGGAAAGATGAAACAGGGAAAATGATCTCTTTGATCTGCATAGCAGTTCCCTCTTGTGTGGTGCCACATAAATTTGCCAGTTATATCTCAGATACCAAGAAACTAGGTTGTGTTTATGGCAGAGAAATGGGGTTTGAATAAGACAGTGATGTAAACAGGAGAAAATAAAGCCCAATCCTAACTTAGTGTTTGTGTGAAATGCTGAAGTATATTCTCATTGAAAGGAAATAAACTTGTGTTGTTGCATTAAATGACTAAAATCACTCTGAGGTGCTGCCCGATAATGGATTCATTCAAAGTCAGTGTCCAATATCAAATTATTTTCTCCATCTAGTATTTGAAAGAGAATTGTGGATAATTTTGGTTTTTCCTTAATTAAAACAATTAAGAAGATGGTAATTTTTGGTCCATAGCTGTTCTTGCAGGATGGTCTAGTAACTTCTTTATCTAGTTTTTTTATTCTCTTGTACAGTGGTTGAGAATAAAAATACATGTGCTGTGAGTGCAGGACCACACTGAAGAAAAAAGAAAAAGTAATAGAAAATGCTTTTCCAAGCAAATTCTTTTAACTTCAGCCTGATGTGGGGTATTTTGCCCCTATGGAATGTGAGAACTGACCTACAGGTACTTCAGATCTTTGGTGTCCATGCCCTGTCCATGGAAGCCACTGGGCTGCTCCCCCTGGTTTCCACAGAGGAGGAGGAGAAGGATGTGGAGGGTCAGCAGCCTGAACACGTCAGACAAGATTTGGATCTTTGAGAGTGGATGGGACCCCTGGACACCTTGTGCTGGAGGAATCTCCTGCACAGAGTTTGAAACAGCCTTCACATTTATTTCATCTTTATTTCACTCCACACCTTCCCCTCTCCGTGCAGCAGGATCTCAGCCGTGCTCCCACTCTGCTCCCGGCTTCCCTCAGGGCTGGGTGACCAGAACTGAGACGTTGCTGGACATGTCTGGTGCTAAAACCTCCAAGCAAAATCTAATATTGAAGTGGTCTCCTGCACAAGTTCCTGGAGATGCACTCAGGAGGATCATTTGTTTGCTTGAGAAGGGTAACTTTGGCCTGCTCTGCAGGTGCTGAATTGGTTTAATTTACTTCGAGTTTATTTTTCTTAGGTTTCTGGGTTGTTGTTTTTTTTCCCCTTAATACCATTCACTCTTCCTCTCCAAAACTCAAACATCACACAAACACTGACTGCTCTCCCCACTCCTGTTTTCTATCTTGTGTTTGAAATCTATAAATAGCAGGTGTTCCAAAGATAATATAATTGTTTTACTGTATGCCAGTGGATTCCCTCTGTTTACTGGTGTCAAATTTTCAGCAGGTCCATTCCTGCAGTTCTAAAACTGAAATCAACACTTAGGCCTCATTACTCAAATGAAATAATTATTTTAATTTTTTCCATACATAATACATAAAACGTTGCATACATTTACATATCAAGAAGAATCTTGATTGCAAAAAAGATACCCATCCCCTTATTATCATAAGATTGTTGTTGCTACAAAACCATGGGAGGTGCGTGTGCAGAAGTTATGGTTGCCCAGCAACTATAACAGCCCAATTTAATGCTTAAGTCTTGCAGATATAAAAAATAAAAATAAAAAAATACAAAGGAGCACTGGCAACATCAACAATCACCATGTTATTGCTCTTTCCCAGTAAGAGAATTATATCCTGTAATGAAAATTATTCAATATAAGGCCTGTGATATTGTATTAATTTTCTAAAATGTATTTGACTTGAATTTACTCTCAGTTTCTCAGTACTCCCCAGGATCATTATAATATCATCACTGGAAGCCAAACTATTTGAGCATTATGAAGAGATTTTTGCAAAGAGGATGGAAAGCATTAAGGATTGCAAGTTATCTCCCATTTATATTGTTTCCAGATTTTAAAAGAAGGAAATCCAGCCTAGGTTGCAGGAGGCAACCTGCCAGCCCAGGAAAATGGAGCCCTGCACTTCTCATTGGGCACAGTGGTGCACCTGGGGATCTGGATTTTGCAGATTTGTCCTTGGGGACAGTATTTTGGAGACAGGACTTGGTGGCCCTGGTGCCTGTGTGCACGGAGGGAGGAGAACCCCAGCTCAGCAATGGGGCTCTGCTTTGCAGTTGGGATGCATGTGTCCAGCTGGGCTGGGAACACTCATGTGGGGTTTTTGATAAGATTAATCATTTTAAAATTGGATGAGATGAGATCAAATTATGTGTTTAATCTGTACAGCAGGGGAAAAGCAAACCTAAAAAAAAAAATATATATATATATAAGGTTTCAGCCTCATGTATATAAGAGTTCTTCCATGGGAATTATTCGAGGAGGTTTGATTGAATCTATAAACCTTGAGCAAAATCCCAGTTTTCCTGGGAGGCAGAGTGTGGTCTGTGGAGAGCATCCTGGCAGTGATCTAGCAGTGGGACTGGGCTATCCCCCATGGAGGTGCAGCCCACAGGTGCTGCAGGCCATGGGTGCTGCAGGCCATGGGTGCTGACACCTAGGTGAGCAGCAGGAACTAGAGGAGCATCCCCAAGGGATCGGGGGCACTTTGTTGACTTGCCCAGAATGGCTGTTGGAGGAAGCCTTGGAGGGAGAGTGCTCAAAGACAGGAGGTCTGACAGTTGCCAGCTGGATGCTCACCCTGCACAAGAACCTACACGAAATCCCTCCTGCATCTCCACTAGATGTACCTGCAGCAGGGAGTTCCCTGCTTCCAGGCAAGTCCAGGATGGTACTTCTCCCCTCTTGGACCCCTCCTGGAGAGAGACATGTCAGAGCCACAGTTTTAACAAACCTTAGAAGGAAAAGAATTTTCTGTGGTTAAGTCAGCAATTGTTCACCAAGTAAATGACACTGTATGTTTTTCTGAGCTGAAGTTTATCAGAAATAATTTAAACATGTTTGTGGTTACTTGAATGAGAGGAACCTGAAAGGACTATTAAATGCTTAGACTTTCTTTCCTTGTGACTGTAATAATGCCCATGTACATTGCACCTGTCTATAGACACTGAAGTTTCAGGTCGTTCTTAATAAGGATGATAATTGCTGTTGGCTAAATATTGGCCTGATGAACCTCTTCAGACATAAAACTTAATCTCATTTATTCCAGCATCATTCACTATTCAGTGATCACACACAATTCAATTTTAGATGGTCAATAGCATCATGAAACCCTCATACTCCTGATTTAGGTGACACCACAGGTCCTGCCACGTACAGTGGGAAAGGAGAATTTGCACATAGCAAGTGCAGCTGGTGCCATGCTTTTGGAGCAATCTGGGACATGTTTAGCATGTTTCACCTCTTGTCATGAAAAGCTGGACAGATGCCCCCGTGTTTTTTTAACTCATAGAATACGATTAGATCTAAAGGGACCTGACTTGATTTTGCACGCATCTCAAACCCTAGCAGCCTCAAAGTTTGGCCAGTTCTTGTTTCAGCTCAAGTGCTAGCTCATATTTCTGCCCTCTGCCAAGTCTGTCCACGAAATGAAAACACAAGAAGCTGTAAAACATATGGAGCTGGAGCACTTCTACCTTGGATTTATGTCTTGAATATTACACCTTGGGCAGAGAAGTGGACTGGAGTTCCTCTCCAGCACCGTTAGTGTTTGCATGTGTTTATCATACCTACCCGTGTCCTTGACTGAGGAGGAAAATTGTTTTCTGCTCAAACAGTGCACTCCTGCTCCTGACCATGAGAACCATATTTTTTTTTTACCCCATTACAGTGTGCTGCTGCCCAGGGTTTCTTTCAGAGGACCTTTGCATAGTTGTCTTGGCTCTTGGCCCTGAATCCAGTCCAGCTCTGGAGAGTAGTGCCCAGGGCTGAACTTCTGAGGGAGCTGAGGAAGCTTCACTCCCTGCTGTTGTTATGTCCCTCCTGGCTGGGATGTTGGTCAAGGGGCTGCCAGGTCCTATTCCTAGGAATGCATTGATTCCTGAACGTGCCGTGGGGTAATTGAGAAAATCTAGACCAAAAAATTTAAAAAAAAATAAAAAAATAGTCCCTAATAAGACTAATAATCACTGTGACAGGAAATCAGAGAAAGCAGCAACAGCACTAGGAGAGTATCAAGAAAAAAGACCTGAGATGATTTCACATTTCCCCATTGGGGTTGTGAGCATCAGATGTCTGGATCATATTGACCACATCATGGCAAATCCAGCTCCCTGCTGGCAGGTTGGCTCTTTTCAGGTTTGTAAATGTTTCCCAGGGAGTGTCTTTAAATTCTGTTTTGGTTATAGACTATTAGATATTCTCATACGTGTGTACAGGGCTGCTTTTTTTTTTTTTTTTAAATTATTATATTTTTTTTAATTGCTGAACTATTTGGCTTTTCTGTTAGGGCCAATATAAGGGTTAATTAGGCAATTTTTATTTGGGTTGCAAATCCCCAGTGCCTAATCCTAATTATTCAGAATTAAAACCTACTATAAAAAGTCTATTTCACAACTTTTTTTCTTTTTTTTTTTTTTTTTTTTTCCTGGCTAGATTGCAAACACAGTTTTGCCAGAAAAATATGTTTCTAATAATATACTATCATTTTCATATTTTAGTAGAATAATTAAGTTAGTCCTAATTCACTCCTAAAATTTAATTTCCATAAATGAAGCATCATCCAAATATTCAACTGCAGAGGGTAGATATTTTGGAGCAGGTGTTTCAGGAGCTGGTAGGTGGCCCTGACATGTTGGCTGCTTGACAGTTGCGAGGCTGGAAGGTTCTGGAGGTGGAGCAGTAGCTGCTGGTGGGGTTTCCAGGAGTGGGTGAAGCTCAGGAGAGGGTCACTGCACCGGGTCTGTGCCCCACTCTGCAGGACTCCCCTTTGCCTCGTGGTTTGAGAAGGTTGAGGCCCCTTTTATTTTTGGATGAGGAGAACAGTGCCCCAAAAATTAGCTCAGAATCGGGCTCTTGTGAAACATGATCCAGTTGCTGGCACGTGCTGTGTGGTTTCTGCAGCAGGTTTTGGTTAACACCACACAGGCTTTTTTCCCTTTCAGGCTTCTGGTTTGCAGGCACAGTTGTGTTCACTCACAGGGACCTTCTGGAACACCTCTGTTTGAAGCTTTTGATGAGACCTGAGACAGAGCCAGGTCCTCAGGTGAGGATGCTCAGCCTTTAGCAAACCCCCCCTCTCCAAGCAGCAGGGGCTGCAGCAGAGGTGGGACACAAGCAGCCCTGCTCCACTGGGTCCCACTGACCCAGCACCCCCGTTAGCTTCTGCACAGCCCTGGTTTAAGGCAGGGTGATCTGTAGGAAAGGAAATCGAATAAAGCATATGAAATAATGCTTACGACAGGTTGCCAATATTGTGTGGAAAGGCCACTTCACTGCTCAGGAAAAAGGTTTCAGATGGCAAGAGATGTTCTGGGCTGGCTGGTAAGGACGGTTTCTCTTGGTGCTGCACTGCACAGGCAGCAGCTGCTGGCCAAATACAGTCCAGGGCCAGATCCTCCCTTACAATTCCCTGAGACCCAAAGCTTTGCCTCTTCAATAACCACACTATGCATGAAAAAAATGCTAGACATGCAAGCTGGTGTGTCCCCCACCTTAGAGCTTCATCAGGTGATGGACGTAGCCCCAGACTATTCTGGACCCAGACCAGAAACGACTGTCAGTGGGGCTCAGTTGTGTGGAGATGTTTGGCAGCTTCTCACCTCAGACTATGAGCTCTGTTTTGGGGGACTTTCTCTGAATCTGGAAGCAGTGAGAGGTTAATAAAAATTCTTTGAGGCTGGATGTATTTCTAGGATGCTGGAAGACACACTGCAGATTTGGCTACCCCTTTTTTGCCTTTTTTTTTTTTCCTCTTTAGAATTTTAATGGGAACATTTTTTAAAAAGTTGTTCATGGGTGAGCCATAAAATCCTGCTTTAGTTAAGCCCATTTGAAAAATTTAAAAAATAGATATTTTAATGCTGAATGCACTTCAGATTCTCTCTGTACTGAGTTTGGGGCAGGGATAAGCTAATGGATTTGTTTTCCCCACAACTTGCATTAATAAACTTTTACAAAATTTTTTTTTTTAAATCTCATTTTTTCTCGGCTGTGAAATGAATTTAAATGAAGACATTAAATAAGCAGATTTGCCAGGAAGGATTTGAATCAGTTTCTAATATCTACAATAGATTTTGCCTTCTGTCCATCCCCTGGTGCCCCATCCCATTGCTATGGCAGTGCTTGGTGCAGGCAGGGCTGGGGCTGCACCTTCAGGGGCTGCTGCCTGCAGCAGGGAGCACCTCTTGTGGTGGGAATTCAGAGGGGACCTGCCTCTTCTCCCTCAATTGCCAATGGCAAAATCCTCCAGCTTTTAAAAACCACAGGAGAGCCGTTGTACCCCCTGGTGTTGTCTCAGCAGGAGCCATTTGGCTGCCCAGACTTTCATGCTGGGAGAGATTCCTGGGGCTTTTTTTGAGGGGGAGGGAGGTGTAAACTCCAGCAGCTGCCTGGTTCACAGCAGACTCCTGAAATGTGCCAGGGAAACAGCCTTCAGGCTTTTGTGCATTTTTTGGGTTCCACAAAACGTCTTTCAGGTTTAACTGAGTTATAAACCGTTTTTTTTTTTAAAAAAAAAACAAAACAAAACAACAAAAAACAAACACAACAAACAAACAAACGAAAACCTCAGAAAAAAAAAAACAAAAACAATCCAAAAAAACCCGACAAAAAACCCAAACCAAACAAAAACAAACAAACAAACAAAAAATGCTTCCCTCTGTCTCTCAAAGAAGCCAATCAGGACCCTGGGGCTGGACATCAGTGAGTCATTGGGACCAGCGTGGCCCCACCAGGCCCCATCACCCTAACCCCTACATCTCTCTCCAGCATCCTCTAGCACCTCTGGCTGCCTCCACAGCAGATTTCCATCTCTCACAAGAAGGTGAGAGACAGAGAAAAACAAAGAGTAGCACCTGGGCTCAAGGAATTTTTCATTTTTTAGATAGCTGTGCATAAGATGATTTGGTTTCTCTATTTCCTTAGAAACTAAACACAACAGGAAAGGACATAAAAAAAAAAAACAAAAACGTTCAGATGAAGTTATTTAGTTTCTGCAGGCAAGATCTCTATGTTAAGGAATGCCAGATTTACAGTTACATATGTCTGCAGCCTCATTTCTGCTCCCATGAGCACATGCATTACGATACAATCTTTAACTACAGAATCATGTAATATTTTCCCATTGCCTCTCTTTAATATTAGAAGTTGGATACGTAAGTGGGAAGAATCAGGATTGCACGGGCAATTGTAAAAATGGCATTTCTTAACTTTCAAATACTTGGCTTTGCAACTTAAAGAACTTTTTTCAAATGTAATTTTTTTCAAATGTAATTATATATATCTCCAGTGCTGAGCGCTAGAAAGCAGCGGGGATTACTGGCAAGCTTTTGGAAACTCCTTAATTTCCTTCTAGCAATGAACAGGAGACACCACTTTTCTTTCTTTCTTTCTTTCTTTCTTTCTTTCTTTCTTTCTTTCTTTCTTTCTTTCTTTCTTTCTTTCTTTCTTTCTTTCTTTCTTTCTTTCTTTCTTTCTTTCTTTCTTTCTTTCTTTCTTTCTTTCTTTCTTTCTTTCTTTCTTTCTTTCTTTCTTTCTTTCTTTCTTTCTTTCTTTCTTTCTTTCTTTCTTTCTTTCTTTCTTTCTTTCTTTCTTTCTTTCTTTCTTTCTTTCTTTCTTTCTTTTTTTTTTTTTTTCCTGTAGATTTTCCAATGAATTTGTCCATTTTTTTTAAAATAGATATAGCTCTGAACAAATGACAGAAAAAAAACTAGGTCAGGAAATACTGTAAATAATTATTCTTGCCAGTTTTATTTCATTAAATGCATAGGTACAGTAATATATTGTTGCAGCAGTGAGTGAGTTTAATGCTGAAGAAATCAGGCTTTAATGAACATATGCTGACATGGCTTCACAATCTTCCTTCATCTTCCCTATTAACTTCCTATGCACCCAGGAAACCTTTGGCTCTCTGCCTAAATAACAGAAGAATAATTAGACTAGTTAATTGAAGAATGCCAAGTCAAACTTCTAAGGAACTTACCCTTAAAACCATTTTGTGCCACGTTTCCCACATAGCCTGGCATGGTTCTTCTTGAAGAATCATTTTGCAGACATCTTGTCCACTTTTCAAGCAGACGGGTCAGGTAGCCATCCAAATAAACTTGATTGGTATGCCTTGTAAAATAGTAATAAATGTGTATCTTTCATAATGTCTTTGCAGAAATTGTGAATTTGTCCTGGAACAACATGTAATTTATCCTGTCACATGATACGTGTTGGCCAGCAGTGCTGGACCTTTGCAGTGGAGCTGAGTATATAACCTGGGATGTTCAGACAGCTATCTAGCATCTGCATCCCACAGGATTATAAAGGTGAATTAACAGATTTAACCTGGAATTTACTTGATTTTGACCGTTAAATTCTAGATGTTTAAGACACACAACGTTTTATTTTAGTTACCTATACAGTTAGAGAAATATGTTGCACTAATACCTGAAATAATCTGTTAAAAACCAAATTGTAATTTAGCAGTGGTAGTTGCTTTCCAACCTTGATCCATCAGAACAACTTTTACTGGTATGCTGCTTCCTTGGTGGGAATTTCCATATCAGGTTAGTGGTCAGTGAGTGATGAATGAATGAATGAATGAATGAATGAATGAATGAATGAAGTGGTATTTGCACCATCCGTTCCCATCCTGGCAGCACATCTAGCTCTCCCTTAGAACAAGGCTGGTACAGGCAGCTCTCAGCGTAGCTCCAGGCAGGGCATTTCCAGATGAGGTTTTAGGATTTACAGGGTTTTGATTTGCTTTCATAAATGTTTGTATACAACTTTGAACTCCAGGAGTTCATCTTGTAGGCTGAAAACCAGCACTAGCTACTGATTCCTTGTTTGAAAAGTCAGTCATGGAACAAAAGCATGAGGGAAAAAATTATTTCTGAGGCCAGCTTTGTGCAGCAGGTCCTCTGTGTTGCTCAGGTATTAAAGTAAGGAGCCTTCATATTTCAGGAGACATTGCCTGCTCATGAAGAGAGGAGATCTGTGTAAGGTTTTTTGCCATAATGTCACTTCATCTTTCAATAATATTAAGACATGAAACCATATTCCAAGTGTTTGGTGCCATGGGAAATGAAGAAGAATAGATTTTGTTGGTGATTTCTATAGCAGCAGAGTAAGGGGTTTGTGTGTGTGTGTGATATCACTCCAGCCAATCACCAATTTCAGGTACTTCTACATTTAAATTTCTTCCCAGTTACCTCAGCACAATTAATAAACAATACTGCTTCATATTTCCAAGGAAATCCAGACAGCTGAACCACACAGCACTCCTTTCTTTAATATGCTATAAAAGGTCCTCCTCCTCCACACAATCCATCCCAGTGTTGTCATTAAGGGTCTGCACCAGGAAATGCCAGGCTACAAACCTGAGTTTACTGCGTGCTTGACAGACTCCCACAGCTTCCTTCTTCAGAGCTCATTCCCATGGAAAATGCCTCATGAAACCAGAGGCTTGTTCTCATGAAGAGTAGCTTGATAAGTAATGAGGATGCTGATTTTAAAGACATGATTGAGGTCATACTCAAGGCTGTAATATAGGATATATATTTTTCTGCTATGGAAATCAGCGCATAACATGTAAGCACGGCCCATGGTGAACACGATGGGACCTGTTTCTGTCCTGGTTTTGGTGCTCCAGGTATGTGTCTGGGATATTTCATCAGTATAAAAGGCATGGAAAGACTCTGGCAATGCTCTGACATCAATTAGGGATGTGCATGTTTGTCATCTCCAAAATCAGGTCCAGCCTGCTAGATTCCTTTTTAATACAATGGCAAATGATCAATTTGTTTAGAATAAAAACACACGC